>NC_056728.1:1408717514-1409012514 GCF_019279795.1 Protopterus annectens | reverse complement strand
AGTAAACATGGTAACTATTACGTTTGTAATATGTAAACAGCTTTGAATATCTTGGCATCCACTCACGGTACACACTTATTGTCACCAGCATTTTGCTCATCCATCTGAGAGTTTTCATTTGAAGCTAAGCAGTTCTGTCTGTTACTTGGATGTTGAGATATTTAGAAAAATTACAATTGACAGTGTAAATATATGAACATTATCTATTTACCTGCACTAGACCGTGATCATATATCAATACAGTTAAGTTTGCCATTGTGTAAGCTTTCAGATCAAATCCTTTAATTTTATGTAGCATGGTTTTGGAATTATTGATACAAACAAGAACAATATTTATTTAATGCCTAGAGGTGGCATTAGTGTGTAATTGCAGAAGCACCTAGAGGGTTCATTTGACTGTAATGCATTAAACCAGCAGTCAATAAAATTCCTAAAACCCCTTACACCCATCTTCATTTTTTTTGTCACCACAGGAATGGTCCCGGCAGCATTTAAACTTTCCATCTTTATTCCTCTACCTACAGTTCCCCAACCTTTAAACCTAAAGGACTTTAGACCCATATCCAACCTATGTCTTATCTCAAAAAGTTTGAAAAACTGTAAACTCTTTATACAGTTATGGCTCCTTTGCAACTAATAACATGGATTTCGAAACTCATTCTATACTTCTACATCTGATGTTAATCTTCCATCCATTCATCACTGATGGGGTTTGATTCCGAGCTCTTGGAACAGAGTCGGCCTTATACCCAAGCTCGCTCCAGCAAAAAACTCTCGAGCTAAGACTTTACCCATAACCCCCTTCTCGCTGTTACCTCTGATCTCATTTGCCACGTCGTCATAAAGCTGCGTTCAAGCCAGCTCTAAGGCCAAGTCTGTGATTTTTTTGGAATACACTTTTATTTTAATATGTCTGTTACCAACAGTGTTATTTAGCGTGTGTTTTTTCATGTAGCTGTATTTTCGCTATTTCCCAACCTCTTCTACCTTTACCTGTTGGTAGTCTTTGTACCATCGCTGGTACAGTCCCTTTTTCTCTACCCGCTGTGGTAATCCTTTATATACCATTGTTGGTATTTTTCCCCTTCCTGTTCTTTACTGTTGTCTGCTTGGTTGTTGTTTTGTTGATAGAGTTTCCCTTTGCTGATATTGTGGTTTCTAATATGTCTGATAAGAAGGGCATCTCAAGCTTCAAACAATGCCTGAAATGTGTGAGAAAAATGCCCAACAGTGATTTACATGATTGTGTTTACTGTTTGGGAGTGTCTCATCTCTCTGTACAACCTCCTTGCTCTTTCTGTTTGAGGTTTAGCTCTCGTACCTTGCATGAGCGGAAAAATAAATTAATGTTAAAAAGCCTACTTAAATCACCTTTCTCAGAGGCTCTCTCCACATCAGAGGGTTCACCCCCTCCTAGGAAAGACAAAGAGGCCACACTGTTCCCTCCTCACCCTCCGGTGAGAAGGAAAAACCGCCAAAGCAAAAAATTCCCACACTCTGTACCTGAACAAATGTCTTTGACTTGGCTGTCGCAGGATGCCCTTTCTTCTGGATCCTCAGAAGCTCCCACTGAGGAGGTCCCTAGGAAGAAATTGTGCAAGAGGAAGCATGTAGATTCCCCAGAGGAATCTCTCAGAGGATACGCACTATGATGAAGGGGAAGGGTCCCCCTCGATCAACCCCCTGAAGATGTCTTTTCGCAGACATCCTGGAGATCTTGAAAGAGGGGTGATTGGAAGCCCAAAAACCCTTCCTTTGAGGAATCCGTTTTTCTGCAGTCCTTTAGTGCTGTACCATCTACCTCCTGGGTGACCCTGTCTGCAGACGAGTTGGTTCAGCTTGTGGTGCAGCGCACCTGGAAGAACCCTGACGCGGTTGAAGCAATCCCCAAGAGACCAGAGAAGTTTCTCTCTCCTCCCTGGAAGAACACCCTCATTGGTCAAATGGTCTACCAGTACAGTAGATGCTATGGTGGTGGCGACAGCCACCAAGAAAGAGATCATTGAGGAGAGCCAAACATTTCACCTGCTTAACAGTCCCAAGAGGTGGACAAACTGATGAAGCGAGTGTCTGCTTCATCGACCTTTGCTATTTGGTCTTTGAACTACCTGGCACATTTCACCAGGCTCCAGAGAGACCTCTCATCTTCACTCTCTGGTACTCTCAGGAAAGGTGTCTGACGAGGTTAAATGACAAGGTAGCCTCGCAGCTAGCGACCCCAGAATCAATTTCTAATTCATCCATGAGGTTGATTTCACATGCAATCGAAGAGGCGGCCAGAGCTGCCGGTTCAAACGTTATGATGACCTGGATGTGCTTGTATGACTTTGTGGATGCCTTCGAATCTTCCTTCCTTAACACTCCAGTGGAAATTTCCTCCCTGTCCGGCCCTAAAGTAAAGGACACATTAGCCAGGTGTGAGCATGATGGTAAGACCTTGTCTGTGGTTGATGTACGTTTCTCTACTCCTCAGTGTCCTTTTTCCAGGAGCCAGAGAAATGGGAAATTGTGGCACAAAAAATCTCAGGGCTCTTTTCGTGATGCACTTGGTGAGTTTACCCCCAGCGGTAGAGGGGGCAACTCTTCTGGAATGCGCCCTTACAGGGGTAGAGGGGTCCACCTACTCAAGGCTTTAGAGATTCTTTCTCTGGGCAGTCCTATCGGCACTCCTGAAGAGCGGCCCAATTGTTTTATTCTGGAAGCAGTCGGGGGACATCTCTCTCTCTCTCTACCCCGATGCCTGGCTATTACCACCGACTCTCGGGTGCAGAAGATAATCTCCAGAGGTTACAAAATCCCTTTTGACTCTTACCCAAAATCTCCAAAGCGATTCCCAGACGTTCCACCCAGTCTAAGGGATGAAGCAGCTTTACAGATAAAACAGCTGTGAGTAAAATGAGTCATCCAAAAAGTCCCACCAGACCAGATGGGATTCGGATTTCACTCAAGGTTCTTTTTGGTGCCAGAAAAGGCGGGGTAGTGGAGGCCAATTTTGGACCTCAGCTGTTTAAATAAAATTCTGGATGGTCACAGTTCAGTCCATTCTGCCTTTTCTGGAAGAAGGCGATGCGTATTACCACATCAAAATGGACAGACACTCCAGGAGGTTCCTTTGCTTCTGGCTTTGAGCCAATCATTACCAATTCCGTGTCCTGCCCTTCTGACTCTCTATTGCCCCCAGTGTGTTCACAAAATATATGGCAGCAGTGACAGCTCACTTGAGACTGCAAGGATTCCGGGTGTTTCCATATCCGGACGATTGGCTACTCGCCATCCCCAGCAAGCATCTACTGGTAAAAGCCTTGCATTACACCCTCTCTCTCTGGAACACTGCCTAGGAATATCTATTAACTGGGAAAAGTCTTGTCTAACCCCAACCCAGACCCAAGAGTTTCAAGGGGTGAAGTTCAACACTCGTTTTTGTTTGATCTCTCTCCTGGATCACAGGCTTCAAAGAATAAGGATTCCGCTCTGGGTGATACTCTCACAAAGTGGTCTCGGTCTGACACGTCCTGCACGTTGCTAGGATCAGTGGCAGCATCTATAGCTGTAGTACCCCTAGCAAGATTTCACATGAGACTCTTATGGTGGCTACTGCTGACTCAGTGGTATCCGAATCAGCATCCGTTGTCATCCAGGATCCATATTCCGAATTGCTGCAAACTGGATCGATCTTGGTTGATGAAGCCAGACCTGGTGCTTTGTATCTGACCTTTCCATTCCCCTCAGCCCAACGCCATTGTGACTACAAACACGTTCCTGATAGGTGGAGGCCCATTATCAGGGAATGACTGTCCAAGGTATATGGTCCAGCGTAGAGCCCGATCTGCATTTAATGTTCTAGAACTGAGGGCAATGCTGTTGCAGGCTTTTCAGACTGCCCTTCCTTCCGGAACTGTTGCTATCCAGTCGGACAACATGTCAGTAGTTTGGTACATTAACATACAAGGAGGAACCAAGTCCTATCCCCTATGTCAAGAGGCCATGAGAGTTTGACAGTGGGCAATAGCTTCCATCTGCTTTCTGATAGCAACGCATATTCCGAGGATTTCCAACGTGATTGCAGACAAATTGAGCAGATGCATTTTTTTACCTCATGAGTGGTCCCTCGACCCCAATTTAGTGGCGAAGATTTTCAGCCGTTGGGGCCAGCCTTACTGTGACCTGTTCACTTCCTGTTCAACCAGAAGTGCAGCAACTATTTCACCCTAATTCCCCCGCAGGGGGAGTCCCCGATGGGTGCACTTAATCACGATTGCCCCACAGGACTCTCTATGCTTATCCTCCCATTCCTCTGATTCAGTTAGTCCTGAAGAAAGCCCTTTGGTTGAAAAGCAAGATGATCCTCGTAGCCCCCTTTTGGCTGCGCCCAGACAGCTAAGATTCTACTGTGAGACAACACAAAAGCTTTCAGGGAAACCAACTGGTCCTTTGCCTCCTTCCAGGAGGGTAATTTGGGTAACCTTGTCACCAAACAGACCATCTCCAACTGAATCACTAAATCCATTTTCTTTGGTTTTGCCTCCTACAGCAAGTCTCTGACTTCTCATGTGAAGGCCAATTCCACCAGAATAGTCTCCTCCTCCTGTTGGGCCTTCTTCAAAAGCAGACTCAGATATATTCTTGATGCAGTCAGCTGGTCTTCCCTTCATATCTTTAGCATTCTCCAGGTCTAGAACCACTTCTGCCAGAGAAGATGTCCTTGTATTCCTATGTTGCAGTATTCTGCATATGTGTTTACCTTTCTAGTCTCGCGTACGTATGGCCAGTATCCAAAGGTTTTCAGTCCCTCCTAGGTGTGCGAGATGGGTCTGGACGAGAATGTGTGGGCCATAAAAGTGATGGCATGCACCAGCCCTCAGAACTTTGCAGCCGCCAGTTTTACTCCAGGTGTTCCTGCTTTCCCTGATGACCGATTCGAGTTTCAAGCTAAGCACCTCGGAGGGGACCTTTTCAGTTCTTCATTTTGTATTACTGCCTTTTCATGTCAACCAGAAAGGGTAAATGTCCATGCGGCCATCATGAGACCTACGACAAGTATTTGTTCTGTCTCGGATAGTTGCACGATTATAAGGCCTGCTCTATTTGCCAGGCGTTCATTCCGAAAAAGTTGCACAGTCGTTTGCATGCGCTCAATTTGTACTTGTAGATCCAGCGTCTAAAACAACTTTTTGTATGGAGGGCTCATTGGATGTCACCCCTAAACCACCAAAAAAGGCCAGATCTTTACAGCCTGCAACGCTTGCTGAACCTCTTCAAGCCGGTCCACAGCCTGTGGCCAACATTGGCCTTGCCTTAAGATCTAGACCCGAATCTGCAGCACCGCATGTCGCGGGTACCTCTGAAGAAGCCATACTACAGGTGAGCAAGAGGAAGTCCGCAGAGGCTATTCGGGCAACCGTTTCAGGTGCCGGGGGGGAACCAGCGTGTTCGGGGGAACCTTCCGATTCCCTGCCTCAGCCTTTGGCCCCCACTTCTAAACAGATGCCTGTTTGGGACTCTCAAGAGGAGAGAAAAAAGGAAACGCATCTCTCAGCCAGCAGAAAATATTCCTAACTGGCAGGCCTTTAGCCAAAGCCTTTACTCAGTTTTCATGGCCCTAAGGCCTACTTCAGCTGATTCTGCTCCTGCTTCCTCTCCTCCTCTACTTAGTCCTAGGCCTCAGCCAGCAGAGACCGTTACTAGGGAAGAGTATATCTGTTCAGATTCCTCAGATTTCCCTCTGTTATAATTCACAACTATTTTCTCCCTTGGGTTATGGATCCCCAGAGGAAGAATCTGTGGACACAGATTCCCCTGTTGAAGACTTGACCTTCTCTGAAACTATTTTTAAAATGAAGGAACACTTCAAATGGGAGTCCACAGACATGTCTGAAATACAAAATAGGTACTATGACCTCATTCAGATGGAAGCACTAAGCCCCTTCGGCCATTCCTTCTATACTGCCTGCCTTCTTAGATGCTTTTTCCACTGCATCCCTTAATCCGGACTAGCAACCTTCTGCACCTTGTAGAGCAGATTGTACAAAGTCCCATACTCCACTAAGCATTTGATTAAGTGCCCTCCAGCAGATCTAGCTACCATTTCTGTCCCACAGACAAAGCTTCCAAACTCTTGCCTACCACCACCATCCTTCCTGCGGACAAAGGCAGCAAAACTATGGAAAGGATCGGCAAAAAGATGTATACCTCTTCCACTTTGGCATTTAGAGCTACTAATTACCAGACTCATATGACAAACTACACCCTGTCTCTACTCGACTCTGCCACCAAACTGTTGGCAGACATTCCAGACTCCTCAGCCAAATCAGCTATGTTTTCTCTATTGACCCTTGCATCCCAAGTCACCAGGCATTCTATTAAATGTAGCTACAATACTGCAGAATCCTCAGCAAGGTCAGCAGCTTCAGCTTCTGCACTTCACAGATGCTCCTGGCTGCGCTTGCAACCTCTGCTAGATGATTTCAGAGCTAAGCTGAATGATGCACCACTTGACAATGCTGCCTTATTCTGCTCTAAAGTAGCGGATCTTTTCAAATCCCTGCAACAGAAGGGAACAGAGGTGCAAGATGTTAAACACCTGCTAGTTTCTCCTGTACCTAAATTCTACAGGAACTATCCTGTGAAAACACAGTTCATCAGGAAACACTCCAGTCCTGCTGCTTAATCCAGACACAGGCAAGGAAGAAAGAAAAATCCTTCAGCTAGAGCACCTTCCTCCTCTTGTCAAAGAAGCCCTTTCAGGACAGAGCAGATAGCGTCTGACTACCTGCCACTCCTGCCTCCCCCACCAGCTGCCTCCATCCCACTGTCTGCTGGTCTTTCCCACTGCCTTCCTCTTTGGAATCCGATCACTTCAGACAAGTGGGTCCTCTCCATCCTCAAAGAAGGCTACTTCCTGTCTTGGATAGCCTCCCCAGTAAGTCTAGGCAAACCACGACCTGCTCACCAACTGCCCCTCCTGCTACCTGTACTACAGTCTCTCTTAAACCAGGGGACTATAGAAAGAATCCCTCCCAATTCAGAAAAGGGTTCTATTCAAGGATTTCCTAGTTCCCAGAAAAGAAGGGCCGTGGAAACCCATCTTAGACCTCTCAAGGCTCAATCCTTTCTTAAAGGTGCCATCTTTCAAAATGCTGACCCTACCAACTCTATTTCCTCTTATTATGGACAAAGGTTTCCTAGCTACACTAGACATGAAGGATGCCTACTTATACATTCCCATAAGACCCACACAGGAAATACTTAAAATTCTTAATGGGCTCCTCACATTTGCAGTTCTCTGCCTTGCCTTTTGGACTTTCAACCGCACCCAGAGTCTTCACCAATTGCCTGGCTCCAGTAATAGCCTTTTGCAGAACATAAGGGATACAGATATTCCCATACCTGAACGACATGCTTTTATAGACTGCCAGGCAAAAAAACACTCCTAACCCATATCCAGTTCGTAGTCTCTCTCCTACAGGCTTTTGGGTTCCAAATAAACTTTCCAAAATCCACCCTCACACTGGCCTAAGACATTGTGTTCTTAGAGTGCAGAATCCACACAGACGTGATGGAGGCATACCTGCCCCCAGCAAAGGTGAGTTCTCCAACAGATCACCTGCAAGGGATTCTACTCTCCCCTCATCTGACTTCAAGGCAGTATCTTAAGCTGCTGGATTACATGGCAGCTAACCATCCCCATGCTACCCCTAGCTAGATTACATATGAGAAAACTACAGTGGTACCTATGGCTTTGTCTGGAAACAGCACAACCACCCACTGGAACACATTGTGCCTTTGCTTCCAGGCTTAAAGCAGGAGATCTTATGGTGTCTCGCCCAGCTGAAGCTCAACCCAGGATTTCCCCTTCATCCATCTCAACCTTCTCAGGTCATGCATACGGACGCCTCAGACCTGGAGTGGGTGTCTACTCCCGGCCATCGAAAAGCTCCAGGCCTGTGGACATACAGGCAGGAAATAGAACACGTCAATGCCAGAGAAATGAGGGCGATCCTCCTAGCTCTTCAGACATTTGCTTCTTTCCTCCAGAAGGGATCCCTCCTGATGTACAGATAACACGGCTCTGGTTTGTCAGCAAATAGGGGGGGACCAAGTCCTACCTACTCTGCAGACTTGCTAGACTAGTGTGGGAAGTAGCCACTTCCCAGAGAATTACCCTGAAAGCAGCATACATTACCTCGGTCTGCAACTTCCAAGCAGATTTCTTGAGCAGAAACAGCATAAACAATCATGAATGGATGCTCCACAGGGACATCTTTCTGGACATGGTCCACAAGTGGGGTACACCACAAATAGACCTGTTTCCCTCTGCCAACAACAGGCAACTTCCTGGATACTGAACCAGGACACCAGACCCACTATTTCATGGAAGGGGAAATGCCTTTATGCATCACCCCCCCTTCCCCCTCATTCAGAAGGTCCTGCTACAGATTCAGCAGGAAAATCCAAAAATCTTGCTGGTGACTCCCTATTGGCCCCAACAGCATCGTTTCCCATTACTTCTCCAATTGTCCAAGGGTAATCACCACAAGTTACCCCACAGAATGGACCTTCTCTCACAGCACAAGGGATCTTTAATCCACTCCCCAGTGGCAGCTGCTACACCTGACCCTGTTGTGGATAGGCTTCTGATCCCATACAGACACCTTTACAGTGAGGACGTTCTCAATGTTCTGCAGGAGGGCAGGAAACCTAACACTAGAAAATCTTACCTGTCAAAATGGAAAAGGTTCATTTCTTGGTGTCAAAATAAGCAGCTGGATCCGCTTACCAGCGACATTCCCCTAGTGCTGTCTTATTTGTGCGAGTTACTTCAGACTGGCCTGGCTTACTCATCTGTTA
Source organism: Protopterus annectens (assembly GCF_019279795.1). Lineage (NCBI taxonomy): Eukaryota > Metazoa > Chordata > Ceratodontiformes > Protopteridae > Protopterus > Protopterus annectens. Next base: position 1,409,003,667 of record NC_056728.1, on the reverse strand, counting down.
AGGTACACCTCTGCTATTTCTGCATGCCTACCCATGGACCCCCCCCCCCCCCCGTGGCATCCAGGCTACCTTTGAAACTTTTCCTCAAAGGGGTCCTACATCTCGGACCCCCCCCTTAGAAACCTACACCTCCTCCTTGGGATCTCAACTATGTGCCCGAGAAGCTTACACTGCCACCCTTTGAGCCTGTTGATCAAGCTGCTTTAAAGCTCTGCACCTGGAAGACGGTCCTCCTAGTAGTCTATCACTTCTGCCAGGAGAGTATCAGAGCTCCAGGCACTTAAGGTTCCCCCTCCTTTTCTTGTCTTTCATAGACAGGGTTGCCCTCAAGACAAATCCATCCTTCATGCCCAAGGTAGTCAATGACCTTTCTCTCTCAATCAGGCTGTCCACTTACCTGTTTTTTTTATCCAAACTCGTAAGGGAGAAGTGAAAGATTGTCATTTCCTGGATGTTCACAGACAAATTAGATTCTACCTCCACAACACTAAGTCTATTAGAAAGACTGACCAGCTTTTCATATCCTTCCATCCTAGGGCTTTAGGAAAGGCTGTGTCCAAACAGACTATTTCTACTTGGATCTCAAAGGTCATTACCTTCTGTTACCACCACCACTATGATAAATCACTTCAGGGTACTGTAAAAGCCCACTCCACTAGAGCCATGGCATCCTCGGGCTTTCTTCAAGGGCCTGGACACCACCTCTATCCTGGAGGCAGCTCCCTGGTCTTTAGTTCACACCTTCACCAAACAGTGCAAACTAGACCACATCTCTAGGTCCAGGGCAGGGTTTCATAAGAGCTATCCTGCATGGGTTCTTAGACTCTACTTCCATACCAACCATCCCTTCTTAGTGAGCTTTGGCACTCACCCATATGCAGAATACTGCAACATAGGCATAGAAGGACACAAAGTTGTGTAAAAACTTACCATAACCATAGATGATGTTGTCTTTCATGTTGCAGTATTCCTACCCTCCCTCCTTCCCCGCTTATCAGTTGTTTCCCTCTTTGGATGGCAATGACTTTGCTTTGCCCTTTTAGGACTAGCTACAACTGGGGCCTTCAGTTCTGAGGACCAGTGCGTGCCAACGTCACTTTTATGGCCCACGTACTCTTGCGTAGAGCTGACATCTTATGCACCTAGGAGGGACTGAAAGCTTTTGAATAGTGGCCGTACATATGCAAAACTAGGATAAACCCATATGCAGAATACTGCAACATGGAAGAGAAGGGCATCTATGGTTATGGTAAGTATGTTACATCTGGAAATGCTTCTCCAGGGTACATACACACGCTCTGATCTACATCCTCCCTCTTTGCGAAATTGTCCTTATATATGAAATGCCATGACATGCAATTTACAGAAGATCTTTTGTCATGCAGTTATGCAGAACTAATTATTCGGCATGCAGTTGTACAAAATTAAACATATAGAAAACAATGATGTCCAGGTTGCTGTGTATTTTACACTAAGTCTTGAAATGTGACCTGACCGTGTTACAAAAAAGTCAGAATTGGATCTAGCAATGGGGACCGTCTTCAAGGACTGTTCAACTTTGGGGCATTATCAGAAACGAGAATGGATGCGGTGACATGTTCCTCATTATGAACATTGTTTGGGTTGCTCTGAGATCTAGAGTCTGCATCACAGGTACGATGCTGTGATATTGTTTCTGATGCAGGAAGATGTCTGCCGTTTCTCCTGTACTCTACCCTCAGATTCCACTAAGTAGGATCTTAGCTCTGTGCATATACCTCTCACTTGACCAATTTGATCAAAGCCTTTCGCCGTTTGCATCTTCACTGTCTCTCCTTTTAACAGAGTAAGAAATATGCTTGTTTTATCATAGCTGGACTTCTGAGAAGAGAGCACTTTTTAAACAGTTGGGCTTTGATTGTTCTGTTTTTAGCATTAGGCACCAACAAACTAGAACTAATAGGCGAGGTTGTTCTGGATTGGCTAGATAGAAGTCCTTTGAGCAGGTGAACCTAGTAGATTGCCATGGGGTTTATTTGAGACTTGAGTAAATTCATCGGTATTGTCATCTATATTGTTCATAGGTATTGTCACCTTTGACCGTTCTAGTAATTGCTTTGCATTCTGTACTGCATGTTCAGCAAGGCCGTTTGAGGATATTCAGGACTGCTAGTAACATGGATAAAGGCCCAGTCTTTAGCAAATCTCTGAAACAGTTGACTGGTAAACTGAGAACCGTTGTCAGAAATAACTGTGTGGACTACCATGGACTGAGAAATGAAGTTTCATCTTAGTAATAACAGCACTGGACGTTTGGTAGCAAATCTATCTCAAACCAGTTCGAATAAGAGTCTGCCAACACAAAGTAATGTTGACTGTTTCACTCAAATGTGTCAGTTGCCACTGTTGACCAAAGTAGTTCTGGAATTTGACTTGGCTGAAGTGGCTCTTTTTGCAAATGCGGCTTAGTACTGTTGCACACTGAACAAGAAGAAAGCACATTATCAATGTCTTTTATTAGAGAAGGCCTTAATACTAGTTCTCTCGCCCTTCTTTTGGTAGAATTGGAACCTGGGTGGCCACGATGTAAAATCTGATTATGTTCTCACTATAAGGAAGTAGGAACAATAACTTTTGGACCTTTGAAAATGATACCAATTTCTTTCAGCATCTCATCTCTGTATGGTAAGTAAGGTTGTACTTCTGGCGGTACACTAGATTGCTTTGACTGCCATCCTCCATTGATGAAGTGTTTTTTCATTTGCAAAATTGGATCAGTCTTTGTATGATCTCTTAGCTCAAGTCTCGTGGTAGCAAAATTACACACTTCCATGACATCAGAAGTCTAAATTTTATACATCAAGCTGTTCAGTAGTATTTCTGGGTGATCTGGGTAAGGTATCAGCCAGATAAAGAAGTTTACCTTTTGTCTAGACCATTTTAAAGTTGTACTTTTGCAATTTGAGCATCATTCTTTGTAGTCTTGCTGGATCAGAATGCATAGGCTTTTTTAAAATAGTAACTAGAGGTTGATGATCTGTTTCTGTCTGGATAGCTCGACCATAAATATAGTCATGGAACTTGGAACATGCGAACAGAATTGCCAAAAGTTGATGTTCTTCATGTTTCACTGTTGCAGTCATTACATTTGGGTAATCCTGCTGGCAGGTTGCCCTCAGTCAGCCTGAATTCCAAAGTCTTGGGTCCTGCGTCGGTTGCTGTCCCCCCTTCCCTGACATCAGGTCTTCAGGGGTATAAAAGATGCAGCCGACGCCATTTTCTTCTGTCTGTCTTGCCGCGTGGTGCCCGAAGCAGAAGCAGTTCGCAAGTGCCGGTCGACAGACTCCTGAGATTTTCCTGCTTGAGTTTCAGATCCGAAGTCTTCATTAAAAGCTAAGTACCCCATTGGGGAAACTTTTTTTCTTGCTCCAGACCGATGTCAGAAAAAGTTCATTGTATTTCTTGTGGGAAGCAAATACCTCATAAGGACTTACATTCTTACTGTATTCCTTGCCTAGACCCTGACCATGACGTTTCTAGTCGGTTTTGTGCCAGATTTAACCAACGCACTAAGCTATTTTGGGCGCAGATTTAATTATACAATGTCATCTGATAGCCATCCGACTACCGGAGTTCACAAAAAAGCCATCCGACTACCGGAGTTCACAAAACTTCAAAGGAGTTCAAAAAAGAAAAAGACAGGCAACCGAGGTCCAAAACCGACGACGAAGCTTCTAAGCCAGTCGCCGGTTCTCAGTGAGGTGCTTTCACAGCCCCTGACGCCTGCTACTTTAGAGTCGCAGGTCACTGCCGACACCCACGTGGAGTCGGTCAGGCCACTTGAAACTCAAGGTATTGGAGCCTCGGAGACTATTCCCTCAGATGGGTCCGGAGTCGCTGAGGTTGGGTAAGACTTCTAGATGCATAGCCAACAGGTCTGCCCTCTTGAAGAATAACTGCACCAAGACTGGACTTTGAAGCATCATAGGAAAGAAGTACTTGTTTGTGGACATTATAGTGTCTTAATGTAGGCGGGTTAGGAATTTGCTGTTTTGAGGTTATCAAATGCTCTCTGGTGTTCTAACCATGACAAGCAATATTTGTGCGTGCCAGCTCTCTTAAAGGTGCTGATACCTCACTAAGATCAGGGATAAATTTGCCTAAATAGTTACCATACCAAGAAAATGTTGTAAGGCTTGGACATTTTCTAGAGCTGGCATCTCAAGAGTGTCTGGTTGCTTGGAAGGATTTTGTTGTAAGCCTGTACTGGTAAACAAATGATCTACATAAGCAACTTCTGGTAGTCTGAATTTGCACTTACGAGTTTTGAGCTTTAAATTCACTTGACGTGCTCTATCCACAACTTTCCTGAGATTTCTGTCATGCTCTGCTTCACCATTACCTCCAACCAGTAAATCAACTATTGTTGCACATGGGTAACTTGGAAAAAATCTGCTCCATTGCCTGCTAAAAGACTTCAGTGGCAGAATTTATTCCAAAAGGCATCCTGAGGAATCTGTATCTACCAAATGGGGGTACTGAATGTAGTCACTAGTGAAGTTTTGCGATCAAGCATCACTTGCCAAAATGAACTCTCTGCATCTAAGACTGAAAAAACAGTGGCATTTGGCATGAGGGTTGCAGTCTCCTCAACTGTACACATAGAATGATAAAGTATTTTAATGCCTTGTTCAAGTCTCTTGGGTCAATGCATATTTTGATCTCCTCTGAATTTTTTGATGAGCAGCTACCATGCAATATAGCCACTCAGTTGGTTCTGTGACTGGACAAATCACACCTTGCTGCACCATTTTGTCTAACTGGACCTTGACTTTGTCCTGCATAGCTATTGGAATTTTTCTTGCTAGTCTGACCACTGGACTGAACTCTAGGTCAGCTTTCATGGAGTTTGCCTAACTTGTCATCGAAAACGTCAGCATACTCTGTGAAAACAATATCCGTAAAGTTGGAACTGGGACGTGCTCACATGATGGACTTCTTTGGTAAAAGAAAGCAGTTTCATTCTCAAACTGTTTCTGAGACCTAATAATGACTGCACGGGTTTTCGGACTACATAAAATTGCAAGCTATAACTGTTCCCAGCCGAATACCTTGAAAGCATTACTGAGCCTTTGGTTTGAATCTTCGCACAATTGACTAAGTTGCTACCATTCCTCACTGTTGCAAATGTTTCTGCTGATATTATATTACACTTTGAACCAGTGTCTACTTTGAGCTCTGTGGGGTTTACCATTGATCAGGACAGTACAAAATACTTAATTCTTTGCCAACAAATCTGCTGCATTAAACTTTTCACCGACCACTGATGCACCATCTACATAGAAAGTTGAGCTGCAGCTATCTACAGAATCAACTTGCTTTTTAAGTGACCTTTCTTAAATACTGAATGAGGTTTACTTGATTTACGAATCTTTTGAAAATGGTTCCATTTTCTTTTTTACACTTGTGGCATTGCTGACCAAATGCTAAGCACTTCTGTTTGACTTGTGGCTGGATCCACAATTACGACAGTTGACAATAAGACTTGACTTGGGTTTTGTTACCTCACCGTTATACTGCAGTGAACATGCTTCTTTTACTGAACTAGTCTTGGAACTTGCTAGGAAGCTCTGGATTTCCTTTGCCACACGTACAGTGGTTGCTGCTACCATGTGCTTATGCTTGATGTCCTTCAAGAATGCAGCTGCAGTCATAACATGTGGGTTGTCCTGCCTCAGGCAGCCCTCGGTCGGCCGGATTCCAAAGTCTGGGTCCGACGTCGGCTGATGTCGCATTTCTCTCCGACGTCAGAGCGGCTGGAGTACATAAGCATCAACCGACGCCATTTTCTTCAGTCTTTCTTGCCGCGGTGCCCGAAGCAGAAGCAGTTCGCAAGTGCCGGTTGGTCAGCTCCTGCATTCTACGATACTGAAGTCATCGAAAAAGCTAAGTACCTCGTTGGGGACCTTTTCTTGCCTCAGCCGATGTCAGAAATTGCTGAAAAAGTTAACAATTGTCTTTTTTGTGGTAAACAAATACCTCATAAGGATTTCCACTCTTACTGCCTCCCTTGCCTGGGCCCGGACCACGACGTCTCGGCCTGTGTAGCCTGTGCTCGCTTCAACAAGCGCACTCTCAGGCGCCGGGCAGAGTTCGCTGAAGATTTTTTTGGCGATAAATTTGCCTACACCATGCCGTCGGATCTTCCGACATCGCAAACACCCAAAAAGCGAAAAGACCGGGACCGACATCCTCGGCCCGCGTCTACCACCGACTCCACGCCAAGACTCGGATGCAGAAGATTCCATCCCATCGGCCTCCCCTCCTGAGGATATTTCTTTTGGGGAAGTTCTGCACACCATGAGGGAACATTTCAAGTGGCAGGGTCAGGAATATTCTGATTCTAGGAAACGCCTTAGGACTTTCCTTAAGAAGCCTCAGCACAGGCCCTTAGCTATTCCTCCTGTACTTGATGTTCTGGATGATTTGTATTCTGACTCTAGTGCTACCCCTGATTCTCGTCCTCCTGCTCCAGCCAAGCCAGACAGGTATTACAGGGTCCCAGAAACTCATTCCCATTTATTCAGGGCCCATTCCGCTGATTTGGAAACTATTTCACAGGGGCCTAAAGGAGTTTCAGCCTCCACCTCAAAAAATCCTTTGCCCTCCAACAGGGAAGCAAGGTCATTAGAGAGATGGGGCAAAAAGGTTTACACATCCACTACCTTATCTATGAGAGCTTTAAATTGCCCTTTTCATATGTTACAATATCAGGATCATCTCTTAGAAGATTTACAAAAAACATTAGCTTCTCCTGATCCTTTAGACAGGAAGACTTTGCAGGAAGCTGTACATAACACTCAGCAAGTAAGCAATCACTTCCTGCAGTGTGGATATGATGCACTGGAAGCTTCATGTAGGGCAGCTGTGACAGGGGCAGTGATTCGTAGACATGCTTGGTTAAAAGATCAACCTCTACCAGATCATGTAAAAGCAAAACTTCTGGATGCACGTTTGGAAAAGAACAAGCTTTTTGGTGCAAATGCTAAGGATGTATTAAAGACCATCGAAGAAAAAGCAAAATCAGTTCAGACTGTGAAAGATTTCCTCCAGGTTCAACCCCCCAGATTCAGTAGGAATTGGCCTTCAAAAAACTGGTCCTTTCCTAATCCAGAAAAGTTTCAAAGGGGTAAGAACAGACGTGGCCGAGGAAGAGGCCAATACAGAGGCCCTTACAGGGGACGACAATGGCAGCCAGGAAACCAAAGAAGTGACGCAGGGGTTTCACCTGCCCAACAACCACAAGCTCAATGACTTTCCTCTACTACCGCCTACCAGGGAACAACTAAAAGCTCCCTTGGGCGGGAAATTATCTCTGTTTGCAGAAAACTGGCACAGACTGACAAAGGACAAATGGATTTTGGACATTATAGACCAAGGGTACAGGTTTCATTTTCATACCTTACCAAGAAAACAAGGCATGCCAAACCTACCACAAAATCAAAGGGCAGAGGCTATCAAGCAAATCACTCTGCTGACTCGAATGAAAGCAATAGAAAGAGTTCCACAACAAGAACAAGAACAGGTGTTTTACTCAAGACTGTTCCTTGTTCCAAGAAAAGAATCTCAATGGAGACCAATACTGGACTTGTCCGCATTAAACACCTTTCTCATAGTACCAAAGTTCAAAATGCTGACTCTACAGCAACTCCTTCCCATGCTGGGCAAGGAGTCATGGCTGATTACTCTGGACCTCAAGGAGGCATACCTGCATGTCCCTATCTGACACAGCTGCAGAAGATACCTCAGATTTCTTGCAGGGCCAGAGCATTATCAATTCTCAGCATTGCCATTTGGCTTATCTACTGCACCCAGAGTATTTACAAAATGCCTGGCTTCAGTAATTGCTCATTGCAGGCTCCAGGGTATACAAATTTACCCGTACCTGGACGACTGCCTCATACCAGCGGACGACAAATTGATGTTGACAAAAAACCTGGATTATGTCATACGATTACTTCAAGCTCAGGGATACACAGTCAACTTCCAAAAGTCAAGACTGCAGCCATCCCAGCAAATAATCTTCTTAGAGCCAAACTAGACACAGCCTCTCAGATGGCTTACCTGACAGAAGACAAGCAAGAGAAGTTAACTCATTACTTCAAAGGTTTAGCAAAACTCACCCAGATGACTGCAAGGAGATTCCTACAGGCCCTGGGTTACATGGCATCCTGCATTCTACTGGTTCCATTAGCAAAACTACACATGAGAAAGCTTCAGTGGTACCTAAAAAGCATTTGGTCTCAACACAGCAACAACTTGGAGACAATCATACCACTCATTCCATGCCTACAAAAGGAATTCCTATGGTGGGCCTCGGTGAGCCAGGAAAACACAGGTATGTCATTCAAAAAACCACAGATAAAACAGACCATGACTACAGACGCCTCAGACCTTGGATGTGGGGGGGTGCACATGGAAGGCAGGTCTATACAAGGACAATGGTCTCCAAAGGAAACACATCTGCATATAAACCAAAAGGAAATGCTGGCAGTAATGCATGCCATCGAGGCTTTTCAACACCAACTCCAGCAAGGCCATTTAATGATACGGACAGACAACACCACTGTGATGTGGTACATAAACAAGCAGGGGGGCACCCACTCTTACCCCCTTTGCAGACTGACAATGCAGCTTTGGGAGAAATCACTGAGCCTAAACATCCAGTTACAATCCCAGTTTGTTCCAGGAAAAGACAATGTGTTGGCGGACAGCCTAAGCAGGAATTTCACAGATCCACACGAGTGGAGGTTACATCCGAAGGCCTTCAGACAACTCACTTCGACATGGGGCAAGCCAGAAGTGGACCTATTTGCCTCTCACCTCAACCATCTTCTACCAAAATTTTGCACAAGGACATACCATCCAAAAGCTTGGAAAATAGATGCCCTCTCATTCAACTGGAACTCCCTAGCAATCTATGCATTCCCACCTCTGCCACTGATGACCTCAGTATTACTAAAGATCAAAGCAGAGAAGCCCAAGGGAATCATAATAGCTCCGGATTGGCCAAGACAACACTGGTACCCACTACTACGGAGCATATGTCACACCAGGAGGTGGGCCCTCCCTCAGTGGCCTCTACTTTTGACTCAACACAATTTCGAAACACTGCATCCAAACCTTCAGACACTGCAGCTAACAGCTTGGGAGATCCCATAAATAACTTCAGCTTATCTCTCTCTAAGGAAGTTCAGCGGATACTAACAGAGGCTCGAAGACCATCCACCAGAAAGGTTTACTTATCAAAGTGGAAAAGATACAGCAATTGGAATACCAGCAAGGGGCATGATGCTTCATTGCTGAACATCCCACTTATCTTGGAATATTTGGCAGATATGTTAAAGAACGGCCTCTCATATTCTTCCATAAAGATACATGCATCTGCTATTTCAGCTAGATACAACACTGATCCTCCTGTTTTCTCTCACCCCTTACTACGACAATTCCTCAGGGGAATCAAGAACATTAAGCCACCAAGAAAGGCCCCAGTGCCAGCCTGGGACCTCAATTTTGTCTTAGAAAAACTGACTCTACCTCCTTTTGAGCCAGCAGCTTCAGTTGACTTGCAATTTCTCTCATGGAAGACAGCTTTCCTGTTGGCAATTACCTCAGCAAGAAGGGTTTCGGAGTTACAGGCCCTAATGGCAATACCACCCTTTATTATTTTCCACAGAGACAGGGTTTCATTAAGGACCAACCCTACTTTTATGCCAAAGGTGGTATCTAGGGTTTCTCTAAATCAAGCCATTCATCTGCCTACTTTCTTCCCCAATCCTGAGAATAAGGGGGAAAGACTTTTGCATACCTTGGACATTCACAGACAACTTCAATACTACCTGGACAGAACCAAGGCCAGTAGGAAATCTGAACAACTTTTTGTAGCTTACGCCCCTGCAGTCCAAGGAAAAGCAATTTCAAAACAGACTATTTCTAAATGGATTGGACATTGCATCAGATTCTGTTATTCCTTTCATGGAAAGACTGTTCCAGCCAATGTCAGACCACATTCCACCAGAGCTACAGCCACCTCTACAGCATTTTTAAGAGGGGTGCCTACCAAGGACATTCTAGAAGCTGCTACATGGAGCTCCGTGCATACATTCTCCAAACACTACAATCTCCCTCTATATTCCAGATCCAGAGCAGGCTTTGCTTCGGCAGTCCTGCAGGGTTTGATTGCCTCACCATCTCTTTCCTAGTGCATACCTCCTCCCCCAGCTAAGCTATGGTATTCTACCCACATGTTATGACTGCAGTTACATTCTTGAAGGACATAGTACAGTTTTGTACCTGCCATACTGCCATAAATGTAGATGTCCGATAGACATGCAACTGCAGTCGGATTTTCCCTCCCTCCATACCCCTCTATGCCTAGGGTCCACTCCTATCCCTGTTACTCTTAGCTGGGGATAATCTGTTATGGTGTATTTGTTTTATTGCTCATTTATTTGTTTGGAATCCTGTTTTTGTCTTCCAATTTGATTACAGCCTTCCTTGGAGGGCACCTGGCATCTGGGGCAAGAAACACTGAAGAAAATGGCGTCGGCTGATGCTTATGTACTCCAGCCACTCTGACGTCGGAGAGAAATGCGACATCAGCCGACGTCGGACCCAGACTTTGGAATCCGGCCGACCGAGGGCTGCCTGAGGCAGGACAACTCACATGATGTCCTTCAAGGATGCATCTGCAGTCCTAACAAATGGGTTGTCCTGTCGTCAGGCAGCCCTTCGGTCGGCCGGATTCCAAAGTCTGGGTCTGGCTTCGGCTGGAGTCGCACTTCACCCGACGTCATAGCTGCAGTTATTCGGGTATAAAGGCATCAGCCGACGCCATTTTCCTCAGTCTTTCTTGCCGCTGGCTCAAGCAGAAGCTGTTCGCAAGTGCCGGTTGGTCAGATCCACAGATTATTACTACCGAATAGTACTCCGAAGACTTGTAAAAAGCTAAGTACCCGGTTGGGGACTCTTTCTTGCCTCAGCCGATGTCAGAAAAAGTGAATAACTGTTTAACTTGTGGGAAACAAATACCTCATAAAGATTTCCACTCTTACTGCTTACCTTGTTTAGGCCCAGACCACGACGTAGCAGCTTGTCTAGCCTGTGCTTCTTTTAACCGACGGACGCTTAGACGTCGGTCGGAGTTTGCTGAACAGTTTTTCGGTTCTGATTTTGCGTATATTATGCCGTCGGATCCTCCGACTACACAAATTGCCAAAAAACGTAAAGAAAAGGACCGACACTCGCGGTCCGCGGTTTTGGCCGAAACCACGGTTAAGCAAACCGCGAGCGTCTCGGTTTCGGCCGAAACCGAGCAAACGGTCCTTGTTTCAGCCGAATCCATGCCTTCTACCGAGGCCTATTCAAACCTGGTAGAATCGGCTTCTGAGATACAACCTGCTGCTGTGGTTTCACAGGAATTGTCGGACACTATCCCCTTGGATGTATCCACCCCTGCACGTGGAGCTGCTAGGCCTCCTGCAGCCATGTCCATTAAGGCTTTTCCCAGGGCCAAAGCAGCCAAAACTACTAAGTCTGTGCCTGTTAAGCCCCCCTCTCACAGGCCCAGTTCCAGTTCCCAAATGCTTTCTTTGGCAGAGGATCTCATCTTTTTAATAAGGGGATCCCAACCTCATCCAGACAGGGCCTCTCAGCCACCTCCAGAGAAGAGACCTAGAGCAGAGCCCCCTGAGCCAGTGTCCATGGATGATTCCCCGGATGATTCAGACAATACAGACCCTCCAGAGGCTCCTTACTCTCCCTACGAAGACTCTGATGCTGAAGAGTCGATCCCTTCTGCCTCTCCACCTGAGGAATTTTCCTTTGGGGAAACCTTACATGCCATGAGGGAACAATTTCAGTGGCAGGGCCAAGACTTTTCAGATTCCAGGAAAAGGCTTAGGACCTTTTTGCATTTACCACAACATAGGCCTTTAGCTATACCTCCAGTTCTTTCTGTTGTAGATGATGCATTTAATGATGCTTGTACTGCTCATGATTCTTTACCTCCAGCCCCTGCTAAGCCCGATAGGTTCTACAGGGTCCCGGACACACATCACCATTTATACAAGGCTCCTTTCGCAGATCCCGAGACTATCTCCCAGGGGCCTAAGGCAGTAGCATCTACCTCTGTTAAAAATCCCCTTCCCTCTGAAAGGGAATTCAGGTCCTTAGAGAGATGGGGTAAAAAAGTATACACCTCTGCTACTCTGTCAGCTAGGGCCTTGAACTGTCAGTTTCATATGATTCAATATCAGGAGTTTATGCTTGATCAGTTAACTAAAAAACTGTCCTCTGATGATTCTTTAGATAAGAAATATGTTCTGGAAATGGTGCATAACATTCAGCAAGTTAGTAACCATTCTTTAAAATGCGGCTATGATGCACTGGAGGCTTCCTTTAGATCAGCCATGACTGGCACAGTTATCAGAAGGCATGCATGGTTGAAAGAACAGGCCTTGCCGGACCATGTCAAATCAAAATTATTAGATGCTCCCATGGACAAGGTCAATTTATTTGGTTCTCCTGCTCAGCAGGTATTGAAGAAAATGGAAGAAAAGGCAAAATCTGTACAAACAGTGAAAGATTTCTTACAGGTGCAACCTCCAAGGTTTAGCAGGAACTGGCCCTCTAAAAATTGGTCCTTTCCAGACTCCTCTAAAACACAGAGAGGCAGGAATAGGCGTTCAAGAGGCAGAAATCAATACAGAGGTGCCTACAGGGGACGCCAGTGGCAGGGCAACAACCAGCGAGGCACAGACACAGCCACTACCACTGCAACAGGACAATCACAGTGACTTGGCCCTGGCACCGCCTACCAGGGAACAGTTAGCAGCACCCTTAGGCGGAAAGCTAGCCTTATTTTCAAAGAACTGGCATTACATCACAAGGGACAAGTGGATTTTGCAAACTATAGACCAAGGTTACAGGTTTCATTTCCATACTCTACCAGGAAAAAGAGGAATGCCAAACCTACCACCAAATCAAAAGATAGAAGCTCTAAAACAAATAGCTCAACTAGAAAGAATGAGAGCTGTGGAAAAGGTACCATCTATGGAACAAGGAAAGGGATTTTACTCCAGACTCTTCCTGGTACCAAGAAAAGAGAAAAAATGGAGGCCTATTCTCGATCTGTCCGCTTTAAACACATTCCTCATTGTTCCAAAATTCAAAATGCTGACCCTACAGCAGCTTCTTCCCATGCTGGGCAAGGAGTCTTGGCTGGTAACTCTAGATCTCAAGGAGGCATACCTGCACGTCCCCATACGACCAAATTGCAGAAGATACCTCAGATTTCTTGCAGGATCAGAGCATTATCAATTCTCAGCATTGCCCTTTGGCTTATCTACTGCACCCAGAGTGTTCACGAAATGCCTGGCATCAGTAATCGCTCATTGCAGACTTCAGGGAATACAAATCTATCCCTACCTGGACGACTGCCTCATACAAGCGGACAACAAAAACAAGCTAACAGAAGACTTACAAAGAGTCATTTACTTGCTGCAAGCCCTGGGATATACAGTCAATATAAAAAAGTCAAGGCTGATACCATCCCAAAGAATAACCTTTTTGGGTGCAGAGCTGGACACATCACAGCAGATGGCATTCCTAACTGTGGAAAAACAAGAACAACTTCCTCTCTACTTCTTGGCATTAACGAAGCAGAACCATCTAACAGCAAGAAAAGTACTGCAAGCCCTGGGCTTCATGGCATCCTGCATAATTCTGGTCCCTCATGCCAGACTGCATATGAGAAAGCTACAGTGGTACCTGAAGAATTTATGGTCTCAACACAGACACAGCCTAGAAACCAAAATCCCACTAATTCCATGCCTGAATCAAGAGTTCTTATGGTGGGCTCAGGCCTGTCAATCAAACGCAGGTTTGCCCTTCAACATTCAACCAAGCCAAACCATCACAACGGACGCCTCAGACCTCGGTTGGGGGGCCCACATGCTGGACAAGTGCATACAAGGCCTATGGACTCAAGACCAGCTGCACCTGCACATAAATCTAAAGGAAATGCTAGCAGTAAAATTGGCAATCCAGACATTCAGACCATTCCTCCAAGAAGGACAGTTGATAAGGACAGACAACACCACAGTTATGTGGTACATCAACAAACAGGGAGGCACACATTCATACCCTCTATGCTGGATGGCACTGGACCTATGGAATGTGGCTCTGAGCTACAATATTCAGCTACAGGCAATTTTTGTACCGGGAAAAGAGAACATTCTAGCAGACATATTAAGCAGAACTACCACGGATGCCCACGAATGGATGCTACACCCGGACATCTTCAAAGCCATCACAAGAAAATGGGGACTACCACAAATAGACTTATTTGCATCCCCACTCAATCACCAGCTCAAGAAATTCTGCACAAGAACGTACCACCCACTTGCTTGGAAGGTGGACTCCCTATCTTTCAGTTGGAACAACCTGACAGCATATGCATTCCCACCACTTCCTTTGATGCACAAGGTGCTATTGAAGTACTGGAAACAAGTGTGGTATCAAACGCTTAGAACCATCCAAAATTGCTGCGATGCTGTAGAATACCAATCAAGGCACACTGATAACGCTTGTAAAGGACAAATCTTTTATTTGGAGACAGAAAATGAGCGCTTTCGCGTGGACACCCACGCTTCTTCAGATGTTTTAATAAGAGTGCCTTCTTAGTTTAAATACTTGTTGAGAAGGCGGGAAAATGCTCATTGAACAATTAATTATTTCAATTAGTTAATACACAGATCAAAGCAGGCTCACGTCACTATTTAAAGGAGTACATCTAAACTAAAACAGAACCAGAGATAACAACCATGGTCCACCTTTCTTACATTTTGTTAAATCAACAACAATAAAGATACATACTGAAACGCCTATTGATATATTGCTTTAACACATATTGTTTTAAAATCATGTGGTTTTAATTCCTTAAAATAAAACTATCTTTTCTTTCAGCTATACTATGAGTGCGTATAACACCTTAGTGAAAATTTAGATGAAAAAAGCTGAAATCATGTTCATAAATGTAGCATATTAAACATGATTAATAATAATTAATAAAAACACATAAAGCAATATAGTTCATATCCCCAAATACCTAATTATTTAAGTGTATCATAGATGTATGTAAATATAATATAATGTAATATATTTGTCCGTCAGACACTTCAATCAAAGATAAAAATACATATATATCTCATGACATCATATTTGTAAAAATAATGATGAGCAAAGCAAAATAAAACAAATCACTATGTAAGACATATCTATGGTGTTTAGAAAAGCATCCATATATACTAATATGTCATCATATTAATTCATACTAATATATAAAAACAATTATCAAAAAATATCAAATATTATTACTTAAATGAATTAATTAAAATTTTCTTCAGTACTATATCATTCATGCTCTCAAAAACCTTAAAACTAAAACTAGGTAAAATGAGATACAAAAAATGATGCAAATGAAGCTTATTAATATTAATCATATGTTATCTACCACGGATGCCCACGAATGGATGCTACACCCGGACATCTTCAAAGCCATCACAAGAAAATGGGGACTACCACAAATAGACTTATTTGCATCCCCACTCAATCACCAGCTCAAGAAATTCTGCACAAGAACGTACCACCCACTTGCTTGGAAGGTGGACTCCCTATCTTTCAGTTGGAACAACCTGACAGCATATGCATTCCCACCACTTCCTTTGATGCACAAGGTGCTATTGAAGATCAAAGAGGAACGTCCAAGGATCATCCTGATAGCTCCAGACTGGCCAAGACAACATTGGTACCCATTACTGAGGAGCATGTCTCGGGGACAAATGTGGACACTACCCCTGATCCCATTGCTGTTAACACAGAACAGCTACAACATACTGCATCCAAACCTGAAAACTCTGCAGCTGACTGCCTGGAACATTACATAAGAGCAACTAACCCAAATTTATCCCAAAGGGTTAAAGACATTATCCTTGAGGCTCGCAGGCCTTCTACAAGAAAGAATTATGCAGCAAAATGGAAAAGATATCTCATTTGGAGTACTGCAAAGGGAAAAGATGTGTCACTGGTAAACATAGCCAACATCCTGGAGTACTTGGCAGAGCTCTTCCATGCAGGCCTGTCCTATTCCTCCATCAAGATACACGCATCAGCTATTTCGGCAGAATACAGCTTGGATCCCCCTGTCTTCTCACACCCTCTGCTCAGGCAGTTTCTGAGAGGAATTAAAAATGTAAAGCCTCCTAGGAAACCACCATTGCCAGCATGGGACTTGAACTTTGTGCTAGAAAAATTGACACTTCCTCCTTTCGAACCAGCAGCAACAGTGGAATTACAATACTTATCCTGGAAGACTGCTTTCCTGCTAGCAATCACCTCAGCAAGAAGGGTTTCTGAACTACAGGCATTAATGGCAGTGCAACCCTTCCTGATCTTCCATCAAGACAGAGTGTCCATGAGAACAAATCCTACATTTATGCCTAAGGTGGTATCCAGAGTCTCTTTAAACCAGGCTATCCACCTACCTACATTCTTCCCCAACCCACAAAACAGGGGAGAAAGACTGTTGCATACCTTGGATGTGCATAGACAATTACGCTACTACCTGGACAGGACCAAGTGCAATAGGAAAACTGACCAGCTTCTGGTAGCATATGCAACAGGAAGGGAAGGAAAAGCATTTTCAAAACAGACAAATCTCCAAGTGGATAGGAAATTGCATTAGATTTTGTTACTCCTTCCATGGAAAGAAAACTCCAGAGAACATCAGGCCTCACTCTACAAGAGCTACAGCCACTACTACAGCTTTCTTACGAGGGGTGGCTACCAAGGACATTATAGAGGCTGCTACTTGGACCTCCGTGCATACATTTGCCAAGCATTATAATTTACCTCTATATTCTAGATCCCGAGCAGGGTTTGCCACTGCTGTACTGCAAGGGATTCTGACTACACCATAATTATTATTCCTCCTCCCCTAGTTTGGCTATGGTATTCTACCCATTTGTTATGACTGCAGATGCATCCATGAAGGACATAGTACAGTTTTGTACCTACCATAAATGTAGATGTCCGAACTGGATAGCATCTGCAGTCAGGATTACCCTCCCTCCTTCCCCTCTGCGGTACTCCTAGGGTATTTATCCTCCTAATAGCTAGCTGGGGGGGGGAGTCTCTTATGGTGTATTTGTTTGTATATATATGTACATACATGTTTATTTTTTGTGTTTGCCTTCTACTATTTTGGAAACATTGGCATTTATCCAAAATTTAGCTTTCCAAGAGGGCAATTGGCATCTGGGGCAAGAAACACTGAGGAAAATGGCGTTGGCTGATGCCTTTATACCCGAAGACCAGCAGAGATGACGTCGGGTGAAGTGCGACATCAGCCGGACCCAGACTTTGGAATCCGGCCGACCGAAGGGCTGCCTGACGACAGGACAACCCATTTGTTATGACTGCAGATGCTATCCAGTTCGGACATCTACATTTATGGTAGGTACAAAACTGTACTTTCCTGACTCACACCAATTTCTTTACAAAAGCCATGCTGCTGACCTAGAAACCATCTCACAGGGACCCAAGGGAGTTAAGGCTTCCATTGCCAAAAATCCATTGCCTTCCGAGAGTGATTCCAGATCCTTAGAAAGGTGGGGGAAAAAGGTATATACCTCGGCTACCTTAACCATGAGGGCCTTAAACTGTCAGTTTCATATGCTAAAATACCGACAGTTTCTGTTATCTCAATTGAAAAGTAAAATGTCACAACCTGAACAACCAGCAGAACTGAAGAAATGTAGAAACCACCACGAAAGTAAAAAGTAAAATGAATTTATTGTGGACCAACAAACGAGCGCTTTCACGCAATATAAATTGCGCTTCCTCAGGTTACAAGTTACAGAACCAAATGGATACTTTTATACCAATGCATTGTCTTTCAATTGAATAATTAGAACAATCATTAATTAAACAACCAAAATGCTTGGTTACATAAGATGAAAGTTCAGCAGTAGTGTCACTAGCAGTCAAACTCAATTAGATACCAGCAACCTGGTCATCACTCAATAGAGCACTAATATAAAATTTTTAAACTGTAAGTAATGTTAGTGTTCATTGGTTAGATGTCTTTTTAAGAATAAAATAAAATAGCATCAAATATTAACACCATGTCTATCCTGGTATTAATGAAATTTTCAATGAGCGCTTGCAGGAAGCTATGCCCATAAATAGAAGATTCAAGGCTAGACTTGCAATTACCACTTAATCCTACAATAAATACAATCAAATGATTGAAAGCTAGCAAACCATTAACCCAGAACTTCGTAGATCAGGAAATAATGCCCATATATGGCTGGTGATATAGCCAGAATATTTGTATAAAGTCACTGTGTAGTGAAGGTGATAATAACAGGGCAAAAGAATAATAAGACAGCTTTCATTTAACACAAAATAGTTGCGCTACATAGCGCAAATATAGAAATATAAAAATATAAAAGTATAAAAATTTTTACATCAATCATATAAATTCATTCATCCAAAGTTACTTAATAGCAACATAAAGTAGCGCTACTGATTTATACAGCGCTGGCTAAAAGCTTTTATTAATTTTTAATGAAGGAAATATATTATCATGATAATAGTAGTTAAATTAAAAACAAATATAAAAATAACTCCGTTATTATTTTATTTTAACAGACACGCTTCTAGCTTAATATTAGCCACTGATTTGCACTATAATAAGTGACTAGCTAATATCTAACAAACATATCGTTAGTATATAATAAAGATAGACATAAAGTGTGTGTTTCAGAATTAGTTATATAAAACATACAATAATTCATTTTATTTTATTTAAGCAAAGAAATATATCCAAAAATACTCTCTATAGGTGTTCTTACTTAGAACAGAATACAACAGACCTACACAGGGTTGATGCACCTAAGTCAATAAGACTATGATACTGTTTTAGGGACAAGATAACAATAAGACTCTGCACCAATAGCATAAGCATTATGAAAATTAAAAGAAATTCACATTAGACGTGATCGCAAAGAATATAAAAAATAGCAGAGAAACTCTGCGCCAATAGCATGAGCATTGCGAAAATTATAAAATTTGCATTGGACAAAATCGCAGAGAATAATGCTAAAATGGTATTACTAATAGTAGCTGAAGTAACAACAAGGATTTATGAAAACCATACATAAATGTGAAAATATGAGAATGTGGTACGAAACTGTCTATTAAAATACTGAAGACAGTGGATCTGGTGGGATCAGGACGATATGTGTCAAATGTAATTATAACATAAAGTTCATACTTCAAACTCATGAATATAGTCATATCCAGAACTATTCACTTCAATATATAAACTAATAAAATGTTATTTATAATTAAACAATAAAATGTAGATATTAATTATGGCAAAATAAAATCAAGTAGGACCTGATAAAGCAGGTCGAATGTTGACAACTGTATTAAGGCCTGGTGGTATATGGGCCTTTAGCTTTAATATCCACCTAAGCTCGAAGGTTTCCAAAGTATTAGTAAGGTCACCTTCTCTTCTATTTGCCTCTACTACTTGTAGCACTTGGAAAGCAAAATTATGCTTGGGATGGGTATTGCAATGTATGGCTAATGCATTAATGTTACTATTCCTTCTTATCTCGTAGATATGGTTATAGATCCTGTCTCTTAGTCTACGTGAAGTTAAACCCACATAATAGCAATTGCAAAGGTTACAAGTGGCTAGGTAGATAACATTTCTAGTAGTGCAGGTTGCATAAAACATACATTTTGTATTCAGCTCAACACCTAAAGCATTAGTATTAGTTCTCTTAATGATAAATCCACAAAGCGAACAATTCCCACAAGGGAAAGTTCCTGTTTTCCACTGTGTCCTAATGTCCATGGGTGTGATATTAAGCTTTTCCTTACATAGTAGTCTTTTCAAATTCAGACAATTCATATACCTAAAGGAAGGTTTATCACTAATCAGTTCTGACACCGTCATATCTGATAATAAAATTTTCCAATTGTTTTTTACTATTTTAGTTAAAGACAGAATATCACTTGTATATTTGATGTCATATTGTATTTGATGTGAAAAATTTTTCTTTGCTGTATGTCTAGAGAATATTTGGTGAGATGTAGTGTCATGTAAGATAGAATTCAACACCTCATCTAATAGTTTCATAGGGTAGCCCCTAGCTAAAAAATGGTCCTTCTGGGTATCAACCAGCTTCAACGCATCAGAACGATCACTACATATTTTCAAAATTCTATTGAATTGGTTCCTCACTATATTATTAAAAATATGACGTGGATGTAAGCTATTAAAGTGGAGTATGCCATTCTTCCAACAATCTTTTCTGTGAAGTGTTGTTATTAAATCACATTTAGTATTTTTCTTAATAGTAAGGTCCAGAAAATCAATAGTACATTTAGACGATTCACAAGTAAAATGAAAGAAAGAAGTAGTACTATTCATATAACAGATAAAGGCAGTCAAGGCGGCTTCTCCACCATTCCATAATATTATTATGTCGTCTATAAAGCGTCTATATAGGACGACATGCTTGAATCTAGGATCACTGAATATAAATTCTTTTTCCCATTCTAAAACAACAAGATTGGCATATGCATTTGCACAGGGGGTGCCCATGGCCACCCCCCATGTTTGTGCATATACCTGTTCTTCATATAAAAAGATGTTGTTGTTAAGAACCAGGTCTAACATACAACATATATTCATCACATCAATATTATCCACTTTAAGCTCTGTCATATGCGTTCTTATTGCATTTATACCATATTCATTAGGAATATTGGTGAAAAGACTTTCAATATCCAAAGTTACTAATATGGTATCATGTTTAATATTCTCTTTGACTAGGTCTGATTTCAAATCATCCAATAGACTAAAGGAATCTAATAATATGGTTGGTACTTTCTTAACATATATTCCTAGTTTTGTTTGAATGTATAGCGATATATTTTGCGTTACCCAGTGGTCACCTGATACAATGGGACGTAGTGGGGGTGGGTCCTTACCCTTATGTAGCTTAGGTAATCCTTTGATAATTGGTATCAACGGAAAGTCTATTGTCAAGAAATCATAAAGGGATTTGTCAACGGACCGAGTCATAAGCATATCATATAGGGTATCAGAGACATAGTGCACAATTGATGCTACTTGTGATTTCTCAATTACTTTATAGGCCTTATCATTTCTTAACATATTCAACATAAGTTGTCGATAGTACGGAGTGTCCATCGCAACTATACCCCCACCTTTGTCTGCTGGCTTGAAAACAAGACCAGGATCGCTACACAGATTTCTCAATTCAAACATCCTGAACAACCAGACTTGAAGGAGTTGCAGGATTTGATGCATAGTGCAGAACAAATGGGTAAACATACCTTACAATGTGGTTTTGATGCCCTAGAGGCCTCATGTAGAGCTGCTCTTACAGGCTCAGTCATACGCAGGCATGCTTAGCTCAAGGAACAAACCTTGCCTGATCATGTCAAAGCTAAATTACTAGACGCCCCTCTTCAAAAGGATGTACTATTTGGGGCAAATGCTGAGGAAGTATTACGGAAAATGGAGGAAAAAGCTAAATCAATGCAAACTGTGAAAGAATTTCTGCAGGTTCAACCACCACGTTTTAGTAGAAATTGGCCTTCCAAGAACTGGTCCTTTCCTGCCACGGACAGACCCCAAAGAGGCAGATACAGGAGCCTGAGGGGCAGAGGACAACCACAAGGATCGTACAGAGGCAGACAATGGCAAGCTCCTACACCAAGAGGTGGCGAGGACAACTCAGTCTTTCAGAAAGCAAACCCAATGACTTTCCCATTTGCAGGCCAACCAGGTCTCAAATGGCAGCCTCCTTAGGAGGAAAGCTGGCACTATTCTCAAAAAATTGGCATGTTGTCACAAAGGACAAATGGATCCTGATATTATAAACAGAGGCTACAAATTCCACTTTCATACCCTTCCAAAAATGAGAGGCATGCCAGAACTGCCACACAAAGGGCAGAGGCACAAAAGCAAATTTCAGATCTTATAAACATGAAAGCTATTCAAGAGGTACCTACACACGAACAAGGTCAAGGTTTTTATTTCAGGCTATTTCTGGTGCCAAGGAAGGGAAAAGATTGGAGACCTATTTTGGATCTTTCCATCCTAAACACATTCCTACTCGTACCAAAATTCAAGATGCTCACTCTACAGCAACTTTTTCCCATGCTGGGCAAGGAGTCTTGGCTGGTAACATTGGACCTCAAGGAGGCATACCTGCATGTCCCAATCAGACAAAATTGCAGAAGATACCTCAGATTTCTTGCAGGTTCAACCCATTATCAATTCTCTGCATTGCCCTTTGGCTTATCTACTGCGCCCAGAGTATTCACGAAATGCCCGGCATCAGTAATTGCCTACTGCAGACTTCAAGGGATACAAATATACCCTTATTTGGACGACTGCCTGATCCAAGCGGACAGCAAGCACATTCTTCTGAAACATCTGGCTTATGTAATAATGTTATTAAACTCTCTGGGATACACAGTCAACAAAGAGAAATCAAGGCTAATACCCTCTTGAAATATAATTTTCCTGGGTGCCAATTTGGACACAAACACCCAGATGGCCTACCTCACGCCAGAGAAGCATGGGCAACTAATTCAATACTTCAAAACACTGGCGAATTGCACCAGGCAGACTGCAAGGAAAATCCTGCAGGCTCTGGGATTCATGGCATCTTGCATCTTGCTAATCCCATGTGCAAAGCTGCATATGAGAAAACTACAATGGTACCTAAAAAACATATGGTCTCAACACAGCCACAGTTTGGAAACAATAATACCACTACTTCCGTGTCTGCAAAAGGAATTTTTGTGGTGGGCTCAAGCATATCAAGCAAACACAGGTCTTCCATTCAGCAAGCCTCAAGCAAATCAAGTCATCACAACAGACGCATCGGACTACGCCTGGGGGGCGCACATGACAGACCGGTGCATTCAGGGCAAATGGTCCCAAAAAGAAAAGCACCTTCACATCAATCAAAAAGAAATGCTAGCAGTAATAAATGCTATTATAGCTTTCAAGGACCTTCTACAACCAGGTTAACTATTGATAAGAACGGACAACACCACAGTTATGTGGTACATAAACAAGCAGGGAGGAACACATTCCTATCCCCTATGCAGACTGGCCATATCACTTTGGAACATGGCCATGGACTTGCAAATGGAACTACAAGCACAGTACTTGCCAGGCAAGGAAAACACGCTGGCAGACAACCTAAGCAGGAATATGACAGATCCACACGAATGGATGTTGCATCCAAAAGTTCTTACAGAAATAATCCAAGAATGGGGAAGGCCAGACATAGATCTCTTTGCCTCCCACAAAAATCATCAATTGACAAAATTCTGCTCGAGGACCTTCCACCCAAAGGCCTGGAGAGTGGACGCTCTCTCTTTCAGTTGGACATCAGTGACAGTTTATGCCTTCCTGCCTCTTCCTCTGCTGCCCAAGGTCCTATTGAGGACCAGAGCGGACAGACCAAAGATGATCCTTATTGCTCCGGACTGGCCAAGGCAACACTGGTACCCACTCCTGAGGAGCCTGACTCATTACCCTCCATGGACCCTGCCTCTAATGCCTCTTCTTCTGACTCAGCACAGCTTCAAAACTCTTCACAGTCAGTTAAAAACACTCAATCTAGCCGCATGGAAGATTCCTTAGCATCACAGCAGGCCCTAATCTCCAAGGAGGTGCAGGATATCATTTTGGAGGCCAGAAGGCCATCAACTAGAAAAGCTTACTCCGCAAAATGGAAACGTTTTTGTCTGGAATGAGAAAAAGGCCCAGAACCCTGGAAAACTGAATTTACTTCATACTACAATATTTGGCTGAACTACTAAGCAGTGGACTTTCGCTCTCCTCCATCAAAATCCATGCCTTAGCCATTTCTGCAGAATACAACACTGATCCTCCTTTATTCTCTCACCCTCTTTTAAGACAGTTCCTCAGAGGGGCTAAGAATTTAAGACCTCCAAGGAAACAACCAATACCTGCTTGGGATCTAAATTTCATTGTGGAAAAACTGACTGCCTCCTTTTGAGCCTGCTGCTTCATCAGATTTGCAATATTTGTCCTGGAAAACAGCTTTCCTTCTGGCGATCACTTCAGCTCGTAGAGTTTCAGAACTGCAGGCCCTCATGGCTGTCCAGCCTTTTATCATCTTCCATCAGGACAGAGTTTCATTACGAACCAACCCTTCCTTTATGCCTAAAGTGGTATCCAGGGTAGCTTTAAATCAGGCCATACATTTACCTACTTTTTATCCCAATCCTCAAAACAAAGGGGAGAGATTACTACATTCCTTGGACATCCACAGGCAACTGCGTTATTATTTGGACAGAACAAAGCCTTTCAGAAAATCAGAACAGCTCTTTGTGGCCTATGCGGTAGGAGCTCCAGGAAAGCCAATTTCCAAGCAGACAATCTCAAAATGGATAGCCCACTGCATACGCTTTTGCTATTCCTTTCATGGCAAAACTGTTCCTTCAGGCATTAGAACTCACTCCACCAGGGCCACAGCCACCTCTGCAGCCTTCCTCAGAGGAGTTCCTACCAAGAATATCTTGGAAGCAGCCACTTGGAGTTCTGTGCATACCTTCTCCAAACACTACAACCTACCATTATACTTCAAATCTAGAGCAGGCTTTGACACTGCAGTCTTGCAGGGCATGTTGGCTCCTCCTAGTTCAACCTAGTGCCTACCACCCCTTTCTTAGCTTTGGGATTCTTCCCATCTGTTATGACTGCAGCTGTATGCACGATGAACATAGTACAGTTTTGTACCTACCATAAATATAGATGTTCGAGTGCTAATACAGCTGCAGTCCAGGTTTCCCTCCCTCCTTCCCCTCTTCGCGTATTCTTTTATGGTGTATTTGCTTGCAACTACTGTTTTTTGATTATATTGCATTGCATTCCTTCATAATTTTATGTATTGCCTTCCTTCTGAGGGCACCTGACATCTGGGGCAAGAAAAACTGAAGAACATGGCGTCGGCTGGTTCTTTTATACCCCTGTCGCACTGACGTCAGGGAAGAAGCAACGACAACAGACGCCGGACCTAGACTTTGGTATTCGGCCAACCGAGGACCCGCCTGACGGCAGGAGAACCCATCTGTTATGACTGCAGCTGTATTAGCACTCGAACGTCTACATTTATGGTAGGTACAAAACTGTACTTTCGTGTTTCACAAGTTGCAGTCATTACATTTGGGTAATCTGCTGGCAGGTTGGCCTCAATCGGATCTTGGGTCCTCCGTCGGTTGCTGTCTCCTCTACCATGACGTCAGGTCGTCAGGGGTATAAAGCATGCAGCTGACGCCATTTTATTCAGTCTTTCTTGCCGCGTGGTGCCCGAAGCAGAAGCAGTTCGCAAATGCTGGTCGGCCGACAACTGAAATTTTCGCATTCGAGTTTCAGAACAGAAGTCTTCAAACTAAAGTTAAGTATCCCATTGGGGAAACTTTTTCTTGCTCCTTACCGATGTCAGTAAAAGTTAATAATTGCATTACTTGTGGGAAGCAAATACCTCATAAGGATTTTCATTTGTACTGTATTTCTTGCCTAGGCCCAGATCACAACGTGCCTTGCTGTCGGTTTTGTGCTAGATTTAACCAACGCACTATTAAGCGTCTGTATATTTTTGCTTCTAAATATTTTAGTTCAAGATTTAATTCCTGAAATGTCTGTTAGCAATCCAACTACCGGAGTTCACAAAAAACGCAAAGAAAAAGACAGAGACAGACCATCAAGGTCCAAAACAGACGACGAAGCTTCTCCTAAGCCAGTCGTTGGTTCACCGGTACTCAGTGAGGCGCATTCGCAGCCCCTGATACCCGCTACTTTTGAGTCGCAGGCCTCTACCGAGACCCATTTGAAATCCGGTATGCCGCGAGATTCTCAGAGTATTGAACCCGTGGATGTCTCTCCCTTGGATGGGTCCGGAGCTGCTGAGCAGGCACCGGCTTCTGAGTGTGTTTTCACGCCTCAACAGTTTTATATTAAACCGACGCCAGCCCAAAAACAAGGTCAAAAACATCTTCAGTGTCTAAAAAACTGAAGCATGAACCACGTGCTCAGGCCCCTATGCCTAAAAAAAAAAAACAGATTATCAAAAATGGCTTAGGATTTATTTACCTTGACCCTCGCCCAGGGTCTTTACAAAGTGCCTGGCACCAGTAATTGCATTCTGCAGACAAAGAAGCATTCAAATTTATCCTTATCTGGATGACTGTCTCATTCAAGCAGAGGACAAGGACACACTGCTTCAACATCTGGCGTTTGTAAAAAGGCTTCTAGCATGCCTAGGGTACACAATAAACTAAAAGAAATCACAACTGGTACCCTCTCAAATAATTACATTCCTGGGTGCAAGCTTGAATGCAACTGCCCAGATGGCTTACCTTACGCCAGACAACGGCAACTGACAACATACTTCAAACAGATGGCAACAAAACCCCAGTTATCTGCAAGACCAATTCTGCAGGCTTTGGGGTTCATGGCATCTTGCATTCTACTAATTCCATATGCGAGACTGCATATGAGGAAACTTCCAATGGTACCTAAAATGTTTATGGAGTCAACATTGTCACAGTCTGGAAGCAATGATTCCTCTTATTCCCTGCCTGCAACAGGAGTTTCTTTGGTGGCAGAGACATGTCACCAAAACAAGGGACTGTCATTTACTCTACCCCCTGCCACCCAAACCCTAACTACAGGTGTATCAGACTATGCTTGGGGGGGGGGGGCACCTGATGGGGAGATGCATTCAGGGCAAATGGAACCCAAACCAAATGCATCTGCATATCAACCAGAAAGAGATGCTAGCTGTTCAGAATGCTCTGACAGCCTTCAAAGACTTCATCCAGGACAACTACTGATAGACTGACAACACCACAGTTATGTGGTACATAAACCGGGGGGGTACACATTCCTTACCCCTTTTGCAGACTAGTCATGGCTTTGTGGAACACAGTCTTGACTTACCAAATACATCTTCAAGCTCAGTTCCTGCCAGGAAAGCAAAACACACTGGCAGATGACCTAAGCAGAAATCTTATGGACCTGCACGAATGGAAACTGGATCCACAAATCTTCAGCATGTTAACACAGAAATGGGGGAGCCCAGACATAGATCTATTTGCCCTCCTCAAAATTATCAGTTGAACAAATTCTGCACAAGAACTCATCACAAAAAAGCATGGAAAGTGGATGCCCTATCCTTCAGTTGGAAAAACCTATCAGTCTATGCCTTTCCCCCTTTGCCTCTACTCTCCAAGGTCTTACTAAAAGTCAGACAGGAAAAACCAAAAATGATCCTAGTTGCTTCGGACTGGCCTCGCCAGCACTGGGTACCCACTTCTAAGGAATATGTCTCAACTTCCTCCATGGTGCTTGCCTCAAGTACCTCATCTATTGTCTCAGCAGAACAATCGAATTCTGCACACAGCTCCAAATTCTGAATCTTGCAGCATGGCTGATCACTTAATTATTCAAACTCCACCTCTCAGTAAATCTGTGATGGATGTCATTTTATAAGCCAGAAGGCCTAGTACTAGAAAATCTTATGCTGATAATTGGATGAGATTCTGTGCTTGGAACCAATCACAAGGAACAGACACAACAAAGCCCAATATTCCTCAGATTTTACAGTATTTGTCTGAGATGCTTGACAAGGGCCTATCTTTTTCTTCAATAAAAATCCATGCCTTTGCCATCTCGGCCCATTACAACATAGAGCCCTCCCCTCTTTTCTCATCCTCTGCTTAAACAGTATCTTAGAGGGGTCAAAAATTTAAGGCCTCCCAGAAGATCACCAACTCCTGCATGGGACCCCAATTTTGTGCTGGAAAAACTCACCCTGCCTCCTTTTGAACCAGCAGCTACTGCAGATATAAAATTTCTGTCTTGGAAAACAGCTTTTCTCTTGGCAGTCACTTAAGCTAGAAGGATTTCAGAACTACAGGCTCTCATGGCAGTGGAGCCTTTTATTATATTTTACCCTGACAGGGTGCCCCTCAGGACCAATCCTCCTTTCATGCCTAAGGTGGTATCCAGTGTGGCTCTTAACCAGATCATTCACCTGCCAACATTTTACCCAAATCCGCAGAACAAGGGGGAGCGGATTCTGCATTCATTGGATGTACACAGACAACTAAGATTCTACTTAAACAGGACCAAATCTCTAAGAAAGTCTGAGCAACTACTGGTAGCATTTGCTGCAGGGTCAGAGGGGAAAGCTATATCAAAGCAGACTATTTCTAAGTGGATAAGCCATTGCATTAGTTTCTGCTACTTGCACCATGGTAAATCTGTGCCCAAGGGGATCAGATCACATTCCACCAGGGCTGCCTCTACTTCAGCAGCTTTTCTCAGAGGGGTTCCAACCAAAGACATTCTAGAAGCTGCTACTTGGAGATCTTTTCATACCTTCACAAAGCATTATCATTTTCCTCTCTTCTCCAAATCCAGGGCAGGCTTTGCCACTGCAGTTCTGCAGGGCCTTATAGCAGCTCCTAATGCTGTTTAGTTCCAGCCTCCCATCCACAGCTTTGGGGTTATACCCAAATGTAATGACTGCAACAGTGAAGCATGAAGAACATAGTACAGTTGTGTACACTTACCATAAATGTAGATGTTCAATTGTATTCAGTGTTGCAGTCTGGGTTACCCACCCGCCATCCACCTTTCTATACCTTTTCTTTCCTTCACTATACATTAAAGCCTTTGTAGTGTATTTGCTTTTAGGTGAAGGTAAAGTTTATGTTGCTTAAAGTGCATTTGTATACATTTGTTTATATATATATATATATATATATATATGTATGTATATATATATATATATATATATATGTGTGTGTGTGTGTGTGTGTGTGTATATATATATATATATATATATATTTTTATATATATATATATATTTATATATATTTATATTTTTTTTTTTTTTTTTTGCTTCCTATTTGGTGGGCACCTGACATCTGGGGAAAGAAAAACTGAATAAAATGGCGTTGGCTGCATGCTTTATACCCCTGACATCATGGAAGAGGAGACAGCAACCGACACATGATCCAAAACTTTGTTAGTCAGGCCGACTGAGGGCAACCTGCCAGCAGATTACCCAAATGTAATGACTGCAACAATGAATACAGTCGAACATCTATATTTATGGTAAGTGTACACAACTGTACTTTCTTCCAACATTCCTTTTTATATAGGGATGTATGTAAGCTCCCCCTATTGGCCCAACTTAAATGTACATCCAAGAAATCTATTTCTTCTTTGGAGCAGTGTACTGTAAATCTCAGGAATTCAGTGCTCCCTTCGATATATGCCACAAAATGTTCCAGTTCAGTGGGTATACCTCTTCATAAAAGAAAAATATCCACAAATCTAACATATTGGGATAAATGTGTTTGCCAGTCATGCATGGTGTTAAAAATGACATTCTCCTCCCAATGCACCAATACGAGGTTGGCATATGTATTGGCGCATGGTATAACCCTTGCTTTGGTCTTCAGTGATTCCCATAGCACATGAGTATATTATTCTCTAGAACCAACTTGAGAGTATTCTACTTATAAGTTCACATTTGTTTCCATCAAAGGCCATTCTTTCAACTATTATGGACACAATGGCTTGTATTCCAAACTCATTACTAATGACTGTGAACAGATTTTTGATGTCCACATTCACAGTTAAATACTCCTGAGGTTCTTCCTTACTCAGGTAGTCATTCATTGTCACAAGAAGGTGTCCTGCGTCCTTTAAAATTCTGGGGAATATTTGTAAAGCCTGCTTCAGAGTGATTTCTAGCCAGAAAGATTTTCTGTGATTCACCCCCTCCCTGAGACAATCTGTCTCATTGGGGGATTTTTTGGGTCTTTGTGGATCTTGGGGAGGGCCTTGAATATGTATAGGTGTAACCAGGTGTTCTATCAAAAAAAAACTTTAATAGTTCATCATTCAACCTATTTCATTGGTTTCAAAGCATTCTTAACTTCACTGATTACTATTTTTACATCCAAGCATGAAATTTGCATCAAGGTAGTAACATTTTCTAACAATGAAAAGATTTTGTTCTGCTAGAATTCCTTATTCAGCACTACAACTGGACCCCCCCTTATCGGCAGGTTTAGTAATAATCCTATCATCATTGATCAATGCCTTCGATACTGCCCTTTGCGACATGTTTAAATTATGATATCGTTTTCTATGTTTATCATTTAATAACTTTTGTATATCCATTTCACAAGTTTTTAAAAAGGTATGCTCTACCGGACACACATTAGGTACAAACATGCTAGTTTGCCTCAATTTGCTCCCATGTTCACGTACATTTTTACCAAAAATACATTTCAAGGCTATATTCCTGCTGTAAAGCATTAGATCAAGTATAACTTCATTATATACTGCTCCTGTACTCAGAACAAAAGTCACTCCTTTATTTAACACATGTAACTGATCATCTAAAAGATCATAGCCAAACATTTTGAAAACAGTATTGTGAATGTCATCAGTCACGTTGATTTTCTCCATTTATCGTCTCCGTGCCGCAGGAGAAATTCCATTTGCGTTCTGTTTTTTTTTTCTTCTTTGGAACCGGAAGCTGGTGAAAAAATGTTGCCTGTCATGTAGAATTGGTTTTAGGTCATGCCCCCATTCTCTCTGAACTATCTGCCATAATGCTGGCCTCCTTCCGTGCACGTTCTTCATTGGAAGGCCCTTCTGCACCCTGATTAGAAAGAGGAGGCTGGGACACACTAAGCGCGTCTGCAGTTTCCATGGTTACTAAGACAGTTTCTTTTTGTACTTTTATCAAAGAATCAATCACCCTGGAAGTGTGTTTATTCCGTACAGCTGGTGCAGGATGAGTTTCAATGTATTCTTTCCCATGGCCAGGTAAATATACTGCCTGCCACAAAGTCTTGATAGTCCCTTGTAATCTTTCTGGTTTTAGTCTGCTGCAGTTTTAAGTCATATGTGTTGACGGAGCAATAGATCGCTTCTAGTCTATTGCCATGTCGTTCGTTTCCATATTTCATTTCTAATTTTTCTGTAGATCTTCAATGTCTTTCACCAGTATTTTGTCTGGTGAAAAAGCTTTCAGCAAACGCATGCAAGTGAAGCTTGTTTTAAGATTAATACTCTGCCACTGTGCCAGAAGCTCAGGGAAAACTTCCTCCTGAGTAGGCATGCACAGTACATGTAAACCTCTAGGCCCAATGTGATATTCTTAGCATGCCTCTAAATGAAACTTTTGCCATTGAAGGCACTTGAGTTTCATTAAGCATTGTAATAAATTCACGCATTCGTTAAATTCAGCTTCACTGCTTGTACTGGGTTCAACATTTGTGTGTCTACCTGCTAGGGCAGACATATTCAAACACAACAAAGGATTGAATGCTGAAGTAACATCTCTTCTTACCCTCTTTGCAACAGATGAATACACTTTCTTTTGGGGACAATAATCCAATTCCACTTTTTATTGTCTGCTCAGCCATGTGTGCAGGGACTTCAGTAACCAAAAGACAAACTGTAAAAAAACCAAGTCCCCACCAAAGGTCCAGCAAGCCACAAACAGTCCAAAATTTCGTAGAAAAAAATATAACAGTGGGACCACCAAGCTGTATTTCACTTTTAATAAAATTCCAGATACAAAGTACAAGTGCATAAGTGCTTTTGCGTCTAAGCCGTTTATCAGATAAATACATCTCAATAGCTAAAACATTTAAACTAGCAGCAGCCAGTCACATTTTCCAATCAATATTGCACTCTCCTCCTTTTTAAGGCTGGTGTCAATGGTATATGACCGCAGTCTCCACATATGATTTAAAACTGCAGCAGACTAAAACCAGAAAGATTACAAGGGACTATCGAGACTTCTTGGCAGGCAATATATTTACCTGGCCATAGGAAAGACAAACATTTGAAACTCATCCTGTACCAGCTGTATGGAATAAACACACGTCCAGGGTGATTGATGCCTTGACAAAAGTACAAAAAGAAAATGTCTTGGTAACCATGGAAACTGCAGACGTGCCTCCTCTTTCCAATCAGGGTGCAGAAAGGAGGGCCTTCCGATGAGAGTACAGGAGGAGGCCAACATTATGGTGGATAGTTTAGAGAGAATGGAGGCACGACCGAAAACCATTTCTACACGACAGGCAACATCTCACCAGCTTCTGGTTCCAGTGAAGAGAAAAACAGAATGCAAATGCAATTTCTCCTACAGCAGGGAGACGAAAAATGGAGAATATCAATGTGACTGGTGACCTTCACAATATTGTTTTTAATATTTTTGGCTATGATTTCACAGAAGATCAGTTATATGTGTTAAATAAAGAAATGACTTGTCCCGAGTACGGGAGCAGTATATAATGAAGTTGTACTTGATCTAATGCTTTATAGCAGGAATATAGCCTTGAAATGTATTTTTGGTAACAAATGTACATGAACATAGTGGCGAATTGAGGCAACCTAGCATGTTTGTACCGAATGTGTGTCCAGTGATGCATACCTTTTTAAAAACTTGTGAAATGAATATACAAAAGTTGTTAAATGTCGAACATAGAAAACGATATAATATAACCATGTGGCAAAGAGCAGCATTGAGTGCATTGATCAATGATGATGTGATTATTATTATTAAACCTGCAGATAAGGGGGGGGGGGGCAGTTGTAGTGATGAATAAGGAGTTCTATCAGAACAAAATCTTTTCATTATTAGAAGATGCTACTACCTTCATGCAAAGTTCATGGTTGGATGTAAAAATGGTAATCAGTGAAGTTAAGAATGCTTTGAAACTAATGAATCAAGAGGGTATGTTTAATGATGAATTAGTTTTTGGCTAGAACACCCGGTTTCACCTATATTCAATGCCCTTCCCAAGATCCACAAAGACCCAAAAAATCCCCTGATGAGACAGATTGTCTCGGGGAGGGGGTGGATCACAGAAAATCTATCTGGCTAGAAACCACTCTGAAGCAAGCTTTACAAATAGTCCCCAGAATTTTAAAGGAAACGGGACACTTTCTTGTGACATTGAATGACTATGTGAGTTATGAAGAACCTCAGGAGTATTTACTTGTGACTTTGGACAAAAATTCTGTTCACAGTCATTAGTAACGAGCTTGGAATACAAGCCATTGAGTCCATAATGGTTGAAAGAATGGCCTTTGATAGAAACAAATGTGAACTTATAAGTAGAATACTCAGGTTGGTTCTAGAGAATAAATATATTCATGTGCTATGGGAATCACTATAAACCAAACCAAGGGGTATACAATGCACCAATACATATGCCAATCTTGTACTGGCGCAGTGGGAGGAGAATATTATTTTTAACACCATGCATGATTGGCAAACACATGTATGCCACTGCTAGATTTGTGGATGGTATTTTTCTTTTATGGAGAAGTGCACCCACTGAATTGGAACATTTTGTGGCATATATGGAAGGGGGAGTACTGAATTCCTGAGGTTTACAGTACATTTCTCCAAAGAAGAAATACATTTCTTGGATGTACATTTAAGTTGGGACAATAGGGGGAACTTACATACATTCCTATGTAAAAAGGAATGTTGGAAGGAACAGTCTGTCATTTGACAGCTTGCATGCAAGGTATACCTTTGACAGTATTGTAAGAGGACAAGTGAATAAGATTTCACATCTGTGTACACGGGTAGAAATGTTTTTGAAGGAACTAACTGTCTTGAACTCAATTTAATTAATAGGGGTTATAAGGAAGATGGGATTAAAATAATTATAAATGGGGGTAGATGCAATAGGGCAGCTAGAAGCCAGATCATGGTTCTCAGGGGACATGAATGTAATGCATCCAAGGGGGTAACATTAACATTAGCAGTAATGAACAAAATAGTTTACGTGTGATGTTAACGTACAATAGTGACATGGGAGGAATATGTGACATCAGACAAAACTGGAAAATCCTTTTGATAAGGTGGGAAATATAGTGGGACAACTTCCTTATTTTGGTTTTAAGAGAAATAAAAATTTAAAGGATTTACTATGCCATGAGATGAGAAGGACTTGCAATGAATATACTCAGAAGAATGGAACATTTAGATGTTGGATGTGTAAGGCTTGTCCTTGCATAATTGAGTCTAATCAGTTTATACACCCCAATACAAAAAAGGATATTCACTGAACAAATATGCAGACTGTAGAATGAAAAATGTTATTTATTTAATCAAATTTCAGTTTTGTTTGGCATTCTATGTAGGAAAGACAATTTGTATGTTCAAAAGATCGTATTTTGAAGCATTTATCTGATGTTAGGTTAAAGAAGGAACATAATGCCTTGTATCACCTTGTGGCAGGAAATGTAGGACATACTTTTTAAGTTCATGATCTTGCAGTTAAAGGTGAACACAAGAGGGGTTGATTTGGTAGGTTATACAGAGTATAGTGAATCCAAGTTGATTATAGAATTGACAACAGATCAGGCTGCTGGTGTGAATGGGTTAATACCATTGTAACCAGCCTCAAAAATGAAGAGTGCAATATTGATTGGGAAATGTGATTGGCTGCTGCTAGTTTAAATGTTTTAGTAATTGAGATGTTTTTATCTGATGAAGGGCTTAGACCCGAAAGCACTTATGAACTTCTATTTTTTTTATCTGGAATTTTATTAAAAGTGAAATACAGACTTGTGGTCCCATTGCTATGAGACCTCACAACGTTTCTGACAGTCAAACGTCAGATCGATCGCTTCGCTCCACTGTCTTCAAGACGTCTAAAGTCAAGTACCCCATTGGGGAAACATTATTATTGCTTGAGCTTTGGTTATTGCTGGTTTCTTTAGCCGATGTCTGTTAAGAAGGGGAATTGTAGGTGTGGATGTGAAATTCTGCACAAAGACTCCCATGATCTCTGTTCTGTTTTAGCTGGGAACACGACCATACCACCTGTAGCATCTGCCAGTCTTTTGTTCCCGAAACTCTCCAAAGTCATCTGGCAGCCCTCAATTTATACCCAGAGGACCAGAGGTTAAAAAGGCTAGTTTTATGAATGGATCTGGAGTCTGCCATTAAGCTGGAGCCGCCTAAAAAGGTGTCCAAAGTTTCTAGGCCTACCATTTCTGCTTCTCCGGTGTCGGACACCCCACCAACCACCGATATAAGAGTTGAGGGACGTCCACTAGAAAAGCACCTTCATTGACTACCCTCAAGGAAGCCACTTCTGAAGTACCAGTAGGCATGTCTTCAGAGGTTATTCAGACGTCTGCCATTGCTGAGGTTGAGGGGGAACCAAGCTCCACCGGATGCCCATCGATGATACAGGAATTGGAAACTTCACCCCTAGGCCAGATGCCTGAAACTAGGTCCTAAGTATCTACCAAATCAACTCCTCTAAAAAAGAAACAAAAGACTAAACATTTATATGCTCCTTCTGAGGAACAACCGGACTGGCAGTCCTTTTCCCAGTCCTTGCTGAGGCCTTCATGG
The DNA here is from genome assembly GCF_019279795.1 of Protopterus annectens. Lineage (NCBI taxonomy): Eukaryota > Metazoa > Chordata > Ceratodontiformes > Protopteridae > Protopterus > Protopterus annectens. The sequence continues at coordinate 1,408,968,046 of NC_056728.1, read as the reverse complement.
CCCGTAGGCCTTCAGTATCCACAGCAACCACATTGCCTATGCTAAGCCCCAGGCAGGCCTCAGCTACCTCTATCCCTCCTACCTTCTCCAAGGAGGAAGAAGCCGCCCTCCTCCTCTGAATCAGTTGCTTCTTTCAAATAGCTTCTTCCTTGGAGTACTACTCCCCAGATGAGGACTCCATTGAGGGAGGCTCCCCCCTCTGAGGATATTGCATTTGGAAAAACTGTTACTAAAGTGAGGGAGTACTTTAAATGGGGCAATGCTTAGATGACTGAAATTCAAAAAAGGTAATTTCAGTTGTTCCAGGTGGAATCACCATCCCCATCAGCTATTTCTCCTGTGATTCCAGTATACCTGGATGCATTTACATCGGTGTCAGACTCCTGATTCACAACCTCCCACTCCCAGGAGACTTGACCATTTTTATAAAGTCCCTGATGAGCCCACATTCACTGTAAAGCTCCCTTTGGTGAACCCTGCAGTTATAGCAGTGGCCCCTGACAAGACCAGATTAATTCCTTTTTCCTAACTCTTGTCTGCAGACACAGATTGCAAGGTAATGGGCAGAATGGGGAAGATGATGTGCACTACTTCCACTCTAACAATTAGGGCAGTTAATTACCAGACCCACATGATCAAATAATGCCCTAGCTTTGGTTTCATAGGCTTCCTTACTGTCCTCATTGCCTGACTCCCCAAACAAAACTCAAATAACATCTAAGCTGTTCCTGCCTTCTCAGGTAGCCAGACACTCAAAGTGCAGCTATGATGCAGCTGAGGTCTCTGCAAGGTCTGCAGCATCAGCTTCCATTTTATACCGTTATTCATGGCTTAGCCTACAGCCCCTGCCTGAAGACATTAAGACCAAAATTTTGGATGCACCCATGGATAATACATTCCTGTTTGGCAAACAGTCTGCTGGTCTGTTTAAAAGCCTCCAGAAGAAGAGTAAGGAACTCCAGGACCTGAAACACTTGCTGGTCTCCCCAGTACCTAAATTTTATAGTAATTACCCTGCAAAGACGTCCTTTGTCAGGAGATCCCCTGCCCTGGCCACATCTTCCTCCAGACATAGAAAAGGGTCCAGGAAACCAACCTACCCTAGGGCAGCCACCTCTCTGCCCCCCCAACAGGCAGCCATTTCAGGACAGAAATAATGCGTGATTGCCTCAGCCACCTTGCCGTCTCCTCCCGCCTCTCTCACTGTCTCCCACTCTGGAAAGAAGTCATTTCAGACCGCTGGGTCCTGGCAGTAGTGGAAAAAGGATACTTCATGTCTTGGCCGGAAAAACCCTTTCCACGAGGCATACCCTTCCCTCCCAAGAACTAGCTAAACCTAATCCCACAGAGTATACAAGACCTTCTCGCTCAGGCGACCAAAGAACCGCGTCCCCCCGGCCAAGAAGGAAAAGGATTCTACTCAAGGTTATTCCTGGTACCAAAACAGGATGGCCCTTGGAGGTCCATCCTGGATCTGTCCTTCCTAATCCTCTTTCTCAAGTTCCCTTCCTTCAGAATGCTATTCCTTCAAAACCTTCTTCCACTATTGCCACCCAAGGATTTCATGGCCACTTTGGACTTGAAGGAGGCTTACCACTACATCCCTATTCACCCAAACCACAGGAAGTTCCTACTTTTTACTGGGCCTTGTTCACACTTTCAATTTACTGCCTTGCACTTTGATTTATCCACTGCACTAAGAGTCTTCACAAAGTGCCTAGCCCCAGCAGTAGTCTACTGCAGGACCAAGGGCATTCAGATTTACACCTACTTAGATGACATCCTCATCCTTGCAGAAGGGGAAGGCACACTCAGACATTATTTGCAATTCTCCTGGTCACTGCTCCAGAGGTTGGGATCCACACTCAACCTCACAAAATCATCCCTCTCCCTAGCATAGGACAAAACCTTCCTGGGATGCAGAATAAGGACCAACCTGATGGTCTCCCTCCCTCAGGACAAGATAACCTGCCTGGTCAGCCATTTCCATGACCTTCTCTTGGTCAACCATGTGTCAGCCAGGCAATTCATGTCCCTCCTGGGCCTTATGGCAGGCACCCTTCCTATGCTGCCACTAGCCAGGTTACACATGAGTAAGTTACAGTGGTACCTGAAGAATGTGTGTTCTCCACAGAGCCACCCACTGGACTTTCAGATACCCTTCCTTCCATGCCCAAAGACAGAATTGATGTGGTGGGTTCAGGTACAGCAAAACCCAGGTCTACCTCTACAGCCCCCCCCCCCCACACCTACACAGCTAATGCACACAGATCCTTCAGATCTAGGCTGGGGAGCAACCATGGAAAGGGCTCATGGTGCAAGCCCTGTGGGAGCCATCCCTCCAGAGAAAGCACATAAGTGTTAAGGGAGATGACTGCAGTCCACCTTGCCCTGTAGGCCTTTTTCCCTCACATGCAGCCAGGCCCCTTGCAAATCTTCAAGGACAGCACCACTGTAAAGTAATGCATTAACAAATGGGGTGGGGGGGCAGGTCTTACCTGCTTAGCAGGCTAGCAATGCAAGCTTGGGAATTAGCCTCTCTGAACAACATACGACTGCAGCCAGTCTACATTCCATCCATGATAACCATCAGACGGATGCTCTCAGCAGATCATTCTCTTTGCATCACTAGTGGATGTTGCGCAGAGATGTGTTCCTAGACATTGTCCACCAATGGGGTACACCTCAAATAGATTTATTTGCCTCCCCCAGAACAGACAATTGAAAACCTTGCAAGGATCCCTCTCCACTTGCTTTGAGAGTGGATACCTTCACCATCTCGTGGAAGGGACTGTTTCTGTATGCTTTCCCTCCCTTCCCTCTCATTTAGAAAGTCCTTCTAAAAATCAGGAGGGACATGCTAAAAATGTTGCTGGTGACTCCCTATTGGCCAAGGTAGCATTGGTTCCCCTTCAAATTCTTGCCGAGGACAGTCACCACAAGTTGCCTCGCAAAGTGGACCTGCTCACACAACAGAAGGGCGCACTCATCCACCCACACCTGTAGATGCTTTGCCTAACACTCTGGGTGATAAACTTTTAATTCTCTTCAGACACCGCTACACTGAGGACATGCTATCTATCCTGCAGGAGGCCAAGAAACCCAGTACCAGGAGATCCTGGGTTTCCAAATGGTGTTTCCAAGACCCCTTTCAAGTGGATGTTCCCCTAGCCTTAGTCTGTGTGTGAGCTCATTAAATCAGACATTTCATATTCGTCAGTGAAGGTTCACTTATCTGATATCTTTGCCTGATTACCATTGGACCTTCCTCTACTCTCCAGATTGGATGTTAAACTTTTCCAAAAAGGGGTCCTGCACATTAGACCGCCAAAGAAGCCTTATGCTGCCTCCTTGAGACTTAAATTATGTTCTAGAAAAAGTTACACTTGCCTCATTCAAGCCAGCCAGCTCTGCCTCCCTGCAGATGTGCACATGAGAAACAGTCCTACTGGTAGGCCTTACCTCAGCCAGAAGGGTTTCAGAATTGCTTATAGCATCCCCACCCTACACTGTCTTTCACAAAGATAGTGACCCTGCACAGCAACCCCTCCATGCCCAAAGTGGTCAGTGAGCGGTCACTAAATCAGTATGTTCACTTACCACCATCTTCCCTCTTCTAAAAATGGCAGTGAGAGAATACTACACTCCCTTGATGTCCACAGGCAACTAAGGTTCTATCTGGACAAAACTAAGACCATCAGAAAGTCTAATCAGCTCTGTGTCCTTCCATCTCAGATCCCTGGTCAAGGTGTTTTCGAAACAAACCATCTCCTGCTGGATAAGGAAAATTTCTGCTGTTCCTACAATGGAAAACTATTGCCTCATGGGGTCAGGGCACATACTACAAGAGCTGTATCCTCTTCTGGGGCTTTCCTCAAAGGCCTGGCCACAACTTCCATTCTTGAGGCAGCCACCTGGTCCTTGGTACATAACTTCAGCAACACTACAAACTGGACCTTATTTCCAGAGCTGAATTTTCAAGGGCAATCCTGCAGGGATTCCCAGAATCTGCTACTCTTTCCTCCACCCTTCCTCCTCAAGCTGCGGGTACTCTTCCACATTACGAATACTGCAACATGGAAGAAAAGGACATAGAATAGTTACGTAAAATCTTACCATAACTATCAATGTCCTTTTGTTCCATGTTGCAGTATTCTTTCCCTCCCACCTCTCACCCATCATTACAATTCACCTGTCTAGAGGACATCATGTGGCACTACATAGAGTATTAACTGACTGGGCAGTCAGTTCTCAGGTCTGTGCATACAGACGTCACATTTAAAGCCTCTGGTTTATGGCCATGTGTGACCTCCCATGCACTAGCAACATCCAGGCTTGAGCTTTTGCATAGGAGCTGACATTTGGGTCGCCTGAGGCAGAGGATCTCACACTAGGAATACTGCAACATTGGAAGAGGACGACATCTATGGTTATGGTAAGATTTTACACAACTATTCTTTCTCTGCTATATTATGATCAAACACAAGTGGACTTGGTCTGTGAAATGCCTCTGCCATATCAACTCACATTAGTGAAGGTGCTTGAAGTTATGCATGAACATACACAGAAATATATATATGCCAGAACTTATAATTATGCCCAGTAGCACAGCAAACTCTTTGAAATAACTGCACTTTGCCAAATAAGTCTCCGTAGAACAAGAACTCTCTGAAATCACTGCACTTTATGAAACCACTCCTTTTCAGTGTAAGAAATACTTTGAAATAACTGTACTCTGTGAACAAACTAAACAGTGGAAAAAGCTCAGAGTAAGGAACACTTCGAGATGAATGCACTTTGCAAATAAACTGTACACGGCACAAGCACCTTTCAGAATGGCTGTACTTTGCAAAATAACTCTGTATACTGTAAGAAACACTTTGAAATGGTGACTTTCGGCGATTAAATAAGAAACTTTTTTGAAATGGCTGTATTGTGACTACACTTTGCAATATAACTGTACTTTGCAACCTGCAAACTCTTTCAAATAATTACACTGTAGTAAAGTACGTTCTGCAAACACTTTGCAAGTCTAGTTACACTTTGAATGGCTTCAGTCAATGCGAAATAGTAATTTGGGCCCAGACACATTGTTTTAATAAGAAAATGCGGTCCATGCTCTTTGTTAATTTGCCCTTTTTGTTGTACTTGTTATGCTCTTTTAATCTCTTATCATGCTCATTATACATTTGTTGTGCCCGTTTTACTTTAAACATGCTTGTTCTTGTTATGTAGACCAAAGGTAATTGCGCCCTTTATGAATAGTTTTGCTAGTTTTATCAAATATTGTGGTTTTGAACATTTTGTTTAATTAATGCGTTTTGTGCCTTTCATTTGCTTAATATGCTTTTGTGCTACTGGTTTGATTAATAATGCATTTTGTGCCTTATAAATGCTCCGTTTCATTTTCTTGCCAAATAAATCATTTGCACAGTTTTCTTTACGTTTAGCTCATTTCTGGCTCTTTTTCCTTTGTCTGTGCTCACTTCCACTCAACCTGCTTAGTCTGCCTTCAACTCTGCACCTCATGGCTCGAAGAAGTAGCTCTTCTAATTCCGGTTCTGACACCATGTCGCACGTCTGGTCAGGATAAAACAGATGAAGATTCATGGATTTTGTTCAAGCAGCTTTATTACACACAAACATCAGAAATTAGGCTTTGCAACTTAAGTAGACTTGTAAACAGACTGACTACTACACTCATGCATGTTAACACTCTGGCTGATCTCTCAAAGTGGCACTGCTGCCTGCATGTGCTCAGTATTTATATGCACGTGCTACATCTGGAAATGCTTATTGAAGGTACATACACACGCTCTGATCTACAGGTTGGGGAACTACTGCTACCACACCAGGAACCATCAACTCATTCCAGTGCTGCTGTCCTTTGATGTGAAGTTGTTCAATCTCGGCATTCATTCTTTACTGATGGGTTATCTTATTTATTCTTACTTCATTCTTTCATTATTTATTCTTATTTATGGGTAATCTTGTTTGCTGCGTATACTAATACCATATGTCATTCTTACATTCCTAGAGAAAAGGAAGAGAAGGTTTGAGTAACTAGGATGGAACCAGCATCTCTGTCATCTGTCAGCCCAGGAGGGGGTAAGAGGGAGGGAAGCAAGAATGAAGGCGAGATGAACTCACATTAAATGTTATAGTATGTACATAACTTTTTTATGTGAAGTTGTTCAATCTCACCGTTCATTTTTTACTGATGGGTAGCGTCCCAAGCACCATCAATCTAGGGTGGTTCACAGGAGTATATTTCTCAAGACCGTGGATCCAAAGGAGGCCCTGTCAACTTTGTAATGAGTGATAAAAGTATGAGGTTTTGACCAAGTGGCTGCTGCACAAATGTTATCAATAGAAAGTCTGGTAGAAAAGGCAGATGATGTAGAAACTGCTCTGGTTGAGTGAGCTTTAATCTTGTGTTGCAAAGGTATATTGGCAGCTGAATAGGCAAAGGTGATACAATCAGATAACCATTTAGACAGAGTAGTTTTAGCCACTGGTCTCCCTTTTCTGAGAATCTCCAAATGAAACAAAAAGCTGATCTGACTTCCTAAAATGTTTTGTTCTATCCAAATAGAATCTGAGCTGTCTGTGAACATCTAGTTTGTGCATCATATACTGTAAATTGTTAGAATGATTGGGGGGAAGAAAACTGGCAAATCAATAACTTGCTTGAGATTGGTTTCAGTGCTAACTTGGGCAAGAATGAGTGATTTGTTCTAAGTGATACTCTGTCAGGGTGAAATATCAAATAGGGAGGCTTGATGGATAAAGCCTGAAGCTCTGACACTCTGTGGGCAGAAGTAATAGCTACCAGAAAGATGGTCTTCCAAGGCAAAAATTTGAGATCACAACATGAAACTGGCTCAAATGGCGGGAAAATTATACGTGAAAGCATAACATTTAGATTCCATGGAGAATAGGGAGATTTCACAGGAGGTCTCGTATGAAAAGTCCCTTTGAGAAATGCTTTGGATAACTTGTGAGACATGATATTCAAACCTTCAAATCCAAGATGAAAATTAGAAATAGCAGCCAATTGTACCCGAACTGTTGCTGCTGCAGCTCCTTTGTTGAAAATCATAGTCGAGAATTCTAAAATGGAAGCCATAGGGGCTTGGTAAGGATCAATATTATTTTTTGAGGCCCGTATAGAAAATTTCTTCCATTTTGCTAAGATATAGCTTTCTGATAGAAGATTTGTGAGAGGACAAAAGGATCTGTTTGGTCTCATTGGAAAGGTTATGGAACCTGGCTATGATGGAGACTGGAGCAGTCAAGCTGTCAGCTTCAGGAACTGCAGAGAGGGATGAAGGTCCCTCGACGGGTGTGTCAGTAGGTTTGGAACTGGGTCCAGGATCCAAGGATCCTCCAAAAGATGAGGTCGAAGGAAGGGGAACCAAATCTGACGAGGCCAATGAGGGGCTATAAGAATTATGATCCTTCCCAGGGATTTTGCTTTCTGTAGAACCTTTGGGTATCAACGGGATTGTTGGAAATCCGTAGCGGAGACCCGGAGGCCAATCGTACACGAGTGCGTCCCTTGGGGGCTTCTCCCAGAGGGGGAATGAGGGCAAAGTAGCTTCTGCATTTTGAGTTTGTGACTGGCAAAAAGGTCACAGCAAGGCTAGCCCCACTTGCGGAATATCCTATCCGCAGTTTCTTATTTGAGGGACCACTCGTGGGGCAACAAGATTGCCCTGCTCAGTTTGTCTGCTATCACGTCGTATCTCCCTGAGCTGTGCATTGCCAACAGAAAGCGCTGGGTGGAAACTGCCCACTGCCGAACTCTGAGAGCCTCTTGACAAAGGGGGTAAGACCTGGTTCCTCCTTGTTTGTTCAAGTACCAGACCACAGACATGTTGTCTGTCTGAATCGCAATTGTACCCACAGGGAGAGTCCTGAAAGTACTTACTGCTCTCATCTCCAGGGCATTGAAATGCAGATGTGTCTCTTGATCGGTCCATGTGCCTTGGGCAGTCTTTCCCTGAAAATGCCCCCCCCCCAACCTATCAGGGAAGTGTCCGTGGTCACTGTGGCCGCTGGAGAGAGAGACTGTCCTACACAATTAGCCCCCCCCCCCCAGGTTTTTAAATGCCTATTTCCCCAACTCCCTTAATCAAGAAGTTCCTACAGAAAGTATCCCGGTTGAAGAGCAAAGTCATCTTCATTGCCCCTACTGGGCTTGACAAATTTGGTTCCTCTATCTTTGGCCTCATCTATTCTACCCTCCTTGGATTCTGGATCCAATTCCAGATCTGTCTCACCCAACAAACATGATTCACCCAAATATCTCAAAACCTAAAACTTGACTCATGGTTTCTCCACTTCCATTGATAGCCAGACAATATTTGCTTTCTTCCCCTGCCCATCAGATACTTTTGTCTTCCCACAAACTTTCCACAAGTAAACTTTACAGAAATAAATGTAAGAGATTTACCCTTTGGGCACAACAGAAGCATATTGACCCTTTTTCAACACCTGTGCATAGTGTCCTTGAATTTTTAGCAACAATTTTCCACAAAGGAGCTAGTTACTCAGCTGTCAAAGTACAAGTAGCTGCCATCTCTAATTTTCATATAGGGGTTGAAAACTCCTCATTAGCTGAATCAAAACTTTGTAAGGCTTTTTTGAAGGGTACCTTCTTTTGATACCCTCTTTATAAGGATCCAACTCCACTGTGGGACTTAAATTTTGTGTTACAGGCCTTAATTCATTCTCCCTTTGACCCAGAAGCCAAATGCAACCTAAAGTTTCTGTTCTGGAAAACTGTATTTTTGGTAGCCATCACATTTGCTAAAAGACTGTTAAAGCTTCAAGCCTCGTCTCCTGAACCTCCTCCTTCACAAGGATAGGGTAGCTTTATGAATAAATCCTTCCTGATATAGTGTCAGAATCCAACATTAGCCAGTTTATTAATCTCCCAGTCTTACCAAATTTTGCAAACTAAGGTGAATATAGGTTGCACTTGATGTGTATAGGCAATTGTATTTTCAGAAAAAACAGATAAAGTATTTGTTTCCTTTGTGGATTCCAAATTAGGCAAGCCAGTTACGAAGGTAGCTTTGGCCAGATGGCTGGCGGAGTGTATTTCCATTGTAATAAATTGGATCTTTCCGTACCAAAACCTGTCAGAGCCCATTTAACCAGGTATACAGCAATATCATCAGTATTTTTATCCAGGGCATCCATGGATGATATATATGCAGCTGCTACTTGGGTTCATCCTCATACCTTTATTACCCATTACAGACTGGATCTAGTCTCGAAGGGAAGAGCTGCTTTCGACCCAGCTGTGCTTAGGAATATCTTTGGAGTCCTCCCAGGAAGGATTTTGGGTTGCTAGGGATTCTGTCCCAGTTGTTGAGGAATGAGTGAAAGTTGACATCAGATAAAGAAGTTATGTACTCACCATAGCATTCCATCTTTTGCCCATTTTCATTCATCCTCGACTTTCCTCTCACCGGTCCCCTACCTTTAAGAATGAAAATGGGCCAACACAGATTGAATGTTATGGTAAGTACATAACTTTTTTTTTTTGCACCCCCCAACACACACACACACACACACACACACACACACACACACACACACACACACACACACACACACACACACACACACACAAAATCACCGGTCATGTTGGGAATTCAGATTCTTTGCCATTTTACTGGCTTATGCTGACTCCATGGCTAAGAAGACTTGCTTGCTAGCATACAAATTAAAACCAAACCTACAGTGATTTAACAATGATGGTGATTGTCGTTGAACTCAGCCAGTTGAAAATTCATCAGTTTTTATCTTAAGTGAGCAGTAGGGCAGATTTTACCTCTGTGGCTGGCTCATGGCCCTCTTCCTGCACTAGCAGGACTTAACACTAGCTTCAAGAACTCATTTTAAATTTGTTGCTACAATCACCAGTGTATTTTGTTTGTGTATTACGTTTGCGTATTACAGAATGAATTACATCCTGTTACTGCATTAAAGGAAGTTGCAAAATGGGTTTGTGACTAACTTTCTCACACACCATTCACTGGCATGTATCACCTTTGCAGTCTGACTTTTCCGTATGTCCTGCATGTTCTGAGCCATTATTCATTCTTCCTCCTCTCTTGGATGCTGAGGTGTGGGTGTGGTGAGTATGTTGCTGCTTTTGCCCATAGTGTCCTGGTAATCCCTTTCTGTTCATTGACCGGGTTGATCCTACTCCTCGGACAGGGATTCAGTTCCTGTTTGTCATTGCCCTTTTTCTGTGGTCCAGCAATAGGAATACAGCACAACTGTGAGCCCTTTTGCTTTCATTCATTTGGCTGTAGATATACACTGGAGTGAAGCTGTACATTGTTTTTTGTACCTCCCTGGTTAGCTAGTTGTTTTGTTACAGTCCTGGACGCCTGTTGCAGAGTCTCGTCTTCATTTTGGGGTGGAGGATGCAAATCTCCTGTGGTTCTTTAGTTTAAGCATGGATAATGTCCTTTCTTGTAACACTGTCCTGCAAATGCCCAGATTTGTTATTTGACATTTATATTGATCATTGCTACAATAGCTTTAGCTATGTAGGTTATGTCCTTCTAAGGATAACAGCAGTCCAGCTTCCAAAGCTTCATAGAATCTACCATGTGCCCAATCAGACTTGAGATAGGTTTGGGCACCAAGCCCTCCAGAACTTTCCTGCTGCCAATGAGTATGCACCTCAGAAGTTTTTGAGGACTGATGGTCAGCTTGTCTTTTTCCGTTTGCTGAGAAGGAAAGTTCCCTTTGGGGGCAAAAACATCCGTTTTAAAAATTGTAAAATAACACTTTCCTCTTCAGGAATATTATTTTAAAGCTAGGAGTTTGTTTTGAGAGAGACTGTATTGTACTTTTACTGTGTTTTATATGAAAAAGTTAACTTTGAGGACTAAATTTGTATCTGCTTTTGCTGATTGTTTCTCCAGGAAAGAGGTACAATTTTAACTTGACCTTGGAAAAAAGCTTTTCATCCCACAGTTGATCGATCTGGCCACATAAAGAAAAAAGTAATCAAACAGCCTTTGCCACCACAGCAGGCTAGCAGTTTGCTTCAGCTATAGGTGGATGACTTTGCTGTGGCCAGTTGTATCTCAGACCATATCTTTTACCCCAGCTCCCTCTGGTGTAGTACCTTTAGCCACTGTGAACTAGTGGGTAGCCACATCCTCTGTTGCTGTAGGGTTTCCCTCAGTGGTCAAGGGAGAGCCTCTCTTGTTGGTCCTTGTAAAAGAGAACAAAGAAGGCTGCCATGTTTTGTCAGAAAGTTGTGTCAGTACTTGGGGAAATTGCTGCTGCCATTAATATCACTGTTAGCCCCACTTTTTCTGTTAAAAAGAAAGTGAAAACTAAACGTATCTACGCCTCCTCCAAATTTCCTTAGACAGGAATAATTTACTTGGTCTGGCTCTGGGTGTAATACAGGGTATTGATACTTCTTATCAAGTAGTTTCTGGTAAAAGAAAGAAACTCCTTTTTTTTCTGAAAAGATTCAAGATTCTGAATCTGGCTAGGAAGATGAATGGATATATGCTGCTTTTCTTAGACTTTTGATTCAGACTCCGAGGAGATCTCAGTTTAAGATTCTCCCTGTTGGGGGTTCTCTTTCTTTGAGACTATTTCCAAAATGTGTCACTGTTTTCAGTGGGAGAACACTGAGGTTTCTCAGTGCCACAGAAAATACTACAAGCTGTAACAGAAGAAATTTCCAGAACCTTCACCCATTCCTCCAGATGTTCTTCGTGTTTCACTGTTGCAGTCATCACATTTGGGTTATCTGCTTGTAGTAACCCTCAATCAGCCTGATAATCAAAGTCTTGGGTCCTGCGTCGGTTGCTGTCTCATCTTCCATGACATCAGGTAGTCAGGGGTATAAAGCATGCAGCCGATGCCATTACATCAGTCTTTCTTGCCGTGCGGTGCCCGAAGCAGAAGCAGTTCACAAGTACCGGTCGGCCAGCTCCTGAAATTTTCATTTTCAAGTTTCAGAACCCAAGTCTTCAACTAAGCTAAGTACCCCATTGGGGAACCCTTTTCTTGCTCTAAACCAATGTCAGTAAAAGTTAACAATTGCATTTCTTGTGGAAAGCAAATACCTCATAAAGATTTTCATTCGTACTGCATTCCTTGCTTTAGGCCCAGACCACGACGTACCTCGCTGTCGGTTTTGTGCCTTATTCATACCTCGAACTATTCGTCATCTGTTTAATTGAGCTTTTAAATATTTTGGTACTCTGTTCAATTATCCAGAAATGGCTTCGGTAAGCCACCCGACTACCGACATTCTGAAAAAACGCAAAGATAAAGACAGAGACAGACCACATAGGTCCAAAGCTGCCGACGACGCTTCTCCTAAGCTAGTCGCCAGTTCGCTGATACTCAGTGAGCTGCTTTTGCATCCCCTCATACCCGCTACTTCAGATTCACAGGCCTCTACTGAGACCCATTCGGAGTCTAGTATGCCGTGAGATGCTTCTTCGACTGTGGAAACTTTCGATGTCTGTACCTTGGATGGGTCCGGAGCCGCTATGCAGGCACCGGCTTCTGAGGGTGTATTCAGCCCTACTGACTTGCAAATTAAACCGACGCCGCCATCTTCAAGGCCTAAAACTCGATTCATGCCTAGAAAACTGATGCCCAGACTGCATGGTCAGTTCCCTATGCCTAAAAAACAAATAAGAATGGCTGAAGACCTTATTACTCTAATCATTGGAAGCCACTCTTCCCCTCTAAGAGACCTAGGACTGATTTTCCTTCTGATTCTTCTGATTAGGAGTCTGAAATTTCTGTTTCCTCTGACCAGGATTTACCCTTGTCTACCTATGAGGATTCTGATGCGGAGGACTCCATTCCCTCTTCTTCCCCTCCAGAGGATTTCTCTTTTGGTGAAACCTTACATACTCTTGGGGAGCATTTTCGCTAGGAAAGCCAGGATTACTCTGACTCCAAAAAGAGGCTTAGGGATTTCTTACTCCTGCCCCAGCACAGGCCTTTATCTATCCCTCCTGCACTGGACATTGTTGAGGATGCCTTCTCGGAATCTAGCCTGGCCCCTGACTCTTTGCCTCCTGCTCCCAGAAAACCTGATGGATATTACAGGGTTCCTGACTCTCACAAGTTCCTCTTTTTAAAAATCCTACTGCGGATCCTGAGACTATTTCACAGGGACCCAAGGGCATTAAGGCTACTACTGCCAAAAGTTCTACCCCCTGTGATAGAGATTCCAGGGTGCTGGATAGATGGGGTAAGAAGGTATACACTTCTGCAACTTTGGCCATTAGGGCCTTAAATTGCCAGTTTCATATATAAAGTATCAGCAGCATATTATTGGATTGCTTAAGCAGACAATGATGTTGATTCCTGACTGTGCTGAAAGTAAAGATTTACAGGATTTAATGCAGTCTGCTGAACAAGTTGGAAAACAATACTTTGCAATGTGGTTTTGATTCATTAGAGGCATTTTGCAGGGCTGCTGTCACTGGGTCTTTACTTAGAAGGCATGCTTGGCTTAAGGAGCAGTCTTTGCCAGACCATGTTGAAGCTAAATTGCTGAATGCTCCCTTAAACCAAGACTGCCTGTTTGGCAACAAAGCAGTAGTAGTACTTAAAAAGATGGAGGAGGAAAAAGCTAAATCTATGCAAACTGTTAAAGATTTCCTGCAAGTGCCACCTCCCAGATTTAGTAGGCATTGACCATCTAAGAATTAGTCCTTTCCTGCCTCTTCCAGGCCTTCAGTCCAAACCCAGAACCAGGAGAACACCCAGGCTTCTGTCCCAAGGTACTCACAGGACTAAGCAGTGGGGGCTCCCACTTCCAAAGTAGGGAGTAGAAAGACTTCCCCCTATGGTAAACTGTCTCAATGACTTAACTTTAAACTTTCCAAGCCCTGCACAACTGACTGTTTCTTTAGGGGGAAAGATTGCCCTGCCAGCAAAAAAATGGGAACTCATTACCCAGGACAAATGGGTTTTAAATATAGTTTCCCAAGGATACAGATTTCACTTCCACTCCTTACCAACCAAAAATGGTTGGCCAGATCTACCCCCAAAGCAGTGGGCGGAGGCTGAAAAACAAGTTCTCTCTCTTTCAAGCATCAAGGCTGTTCAACCTGTCCCAGAAGAAGAATGGGGACAAGGTTTCTACTCAAGACTTTTTCTGGTACCCAGAAAAGACAACTTCTGGCGTCCTACCCTGGACCTCTCTATTCTAACCACATTTTTGGTAATCCCAAAATTCAAGATGCTAACTCTTCATCAGCTGCTTCCCATGCTAGGCAAAGATGCCTGGTTGGCAACACTGTATTTAAAGGAAGCCTACCTGCACATCCCAATAAGGGAATCTTGCAGAAGATACCTATGCTTCAAAGCAGGCTACATGCACTATCAGTTCTCAGCACTGCCCTTTGGCTTATCTACTGCGCCCAGGGTATTCACAAAGTACCTAACTCCAGTCATTGCATTTTGCAGGCAAAGAAATATTCAAATATACCCATACCTGGATGATTGTCTAATTCAGCAGGAAGCCAGGACATACTATTAAATCATCTGGCATTTGTAAAGAAATTGCTAACTTCTCTGGGGTACACCATAAACGAAAAATCACATCTTGCACCCTGCCAACAAATTGTATTCCTGGGAGCAAGCTTGAATACAACTTCCCAGATGGCGTACTTTACGTCAGAGAAACTATTTCATTTGACACCCTACTTCAAACTACTGGCCACAAAGACCCAGCTATCTGGAAGGAAAATACTGTAAGCCCTGGGGTTCATGGCCTCATGCATTCTACTAATTCCGTATGCAAGACTGCATATGAGAAAACTACAATGGTATCTAAAAAGCCTATGGTGTCAACATTCTCCGGATCTAGAATCCATGATTCCTATCATACCTTGTCTACAGATAGAGTTCTTTTGTTGGGCACAGGCCTGCCACCAAAGCAAGGGACTGCCATTCACTCTACCCCCTGCCACCCTAACAGCAGACACATCAGACTATGCATGGGGGGGCTCACTTGGCAGGGAAGTGCATTCAGGGCAAATGGAACCCAAGTCAATTGCATCTGCATATCAATAAAAAAGAAATGTTAGCTGTACGGAATGCTCTGACAGCCTTCAAGGACCACATTCTTCCAGGACAATTATTGGTAAAGACGGACAACACCACTGTTATGTGGTACATAAGTAGGGAGGAACCCACTCATATCCTCTCTGCAGATTAGCCATGGCTCTGTGGAACAGAGCCTTGAGCTGCCAAGTGCACCTACAGGCTCAGTTCCTACCAGGAAAGCTAAATACACTGGCAGACGACCTAAGCAGAAATCTCATGAACCCACACAAGTGGAAACTGGACCCAAAGATATTCACCATGTTGAGAAACAAATGGGGAAACCCAGAGGTAGACTTTTTTGACCCCCCCCCCCCGAACTATCAATTGGACAAATTCTGCACAAGAACTCCTCACAAACAAGCTTGGAAAGTGGATGCCCTGTCTTCAAACCACCCAGGAGGGCCCTACTCCAGCCTGTTACCTTACCTTTGTACTGGAAAAGCTCATTCTACCTTCCTTCTAGCCATCACTTAAGCAAGAAGGGTGTCTGAATTACAGGCTGTCATGGCAGTGGAGCCTTTTATCATCTTCGTGTGGGCAGGGTGTCCCTTTGGATCAATCCCTCATTCATGCTCAAGGTGGTATCCAGTGTGGCCCTTAATCAGTCCATTCATTTGCCAACTTTGTTTTCTAATCCACAGAACAAAGGGGAACGAATATTGCACTCCTTGGACATGCACAGACTAAAGCTCTCAGGAAATCTGAACAGCTGCTAGTTGCATTTGCTGCAGGGGCAGAGGGGAAGTCCATTTCAAAGCAAACCATTTCTAAGTGGATAGGCCACTGCATTCATTTCTGCTATAAGCACCATGGAAAACCTACCCCACAGGGGATAAGACCACATTCAACCAGGGCTGCGTCTACCTTTACAGCCTTTCTCAGAGGTGTCCCTACCAGGGACGTCCTAGAAGCTGTTACCTGGAGTTCTGTACATACCTTCATCAAGCATTACCACTTGCCAATTTTTTCTAAATCCAGAGCGGGCTTTGCCACTGCAGTCTTGCAGGGCTTTACAGCTGGTCCTAATGCTATCTAATTATCTCCTCCCATCCTTAGCTTTGGGAATCTACCCAAATGTGATGACTGCAACAGTGAAACACGAAGAACATAGTACAGTTGTGTACACTTACCATAAATGTAGATGTTCGAGTGTATTCACTGTTGCAGTCCTGGTTACCTTCCCTCCAGCCCCCTATACCTGTATTCTTGTTTACTATGCTTAAAGCTTTTTGGTGTATTTGCTTTTTTGTTGGAGGTGTAACCTTGTATATAATTGCTTCCCATTATGGGGGCACCTGACATCTGGGGCAAGAAAAACTGATGTAAATGGCATTGGCTGCATGCTTTTTACCCCTGACTACCTGACGTCATGGAAGATGAGACAGCAACCGACGCAGGACACAAGACTTAGATAATCAGGCCGACGGAGATCTACTGCAAGCAGATAACCCAAATGTGATGACTGCAACATTGAATGCACTCGAACATCTACATTTATGGTAAGTGTACACAACTGCACTTTCTGTATGCTTTGGAGGGTGTTTTACTGCCTGCAGTTTTCCTTATTAGCTGGCAGCTGCCCCTAAAAAGGCAGATTAGATGCAAAGCCCCTCTTTCCCTGGTGGGGGAAGGGGTTTTATTTAAGGATGTTTTTAGTGCCGGTTAAATTGCTTTGGGACTAGTTCTGGACCTTTCCTTCCTAAACTTGTTTTTGATGGTGTTTGATTTCATAATGATGTCACTTAACCTGTTGCTTCTTCCTCAGTCAAGTTTCCTGGTAACAAAAGATTTAAATGATGCTTATCACATCCCTTTTCATCCAGACTTCAGACATTCCTTAAGCTTTTGTGTGTCTGGATCATGTTATCAGTTCTGTGCCTTACCCTTTGCACTATCAGCTACACCAAGAGTGTTCACAAGGTTTCTAGCTCCAGTTGTAGCTCATTGCAGGCTACAGGATATCCACATTTTGTCCATATTTAAATACTTATCTTTGCATAGTCTTTTTCAGAGTGTCAGGGCACACTCAAGTGAGTGAGAGCTCTTAAACAAATTGGGATTCTAAGAGAACATTCAGGTCTGTTTTGACTCCCTCACACAAGATTCTGTTCCTGGGGTGTCAGCTAGCACTTCAGTTCAAAGAGCTTTTCTTCCCCAGGAAAGAGATCTGTGTTATTTTTAAGGTTTTCACTCTGTCTTTGGTCACTGTGAGGGAGTACCTCAGGATTCTGGTTCATGATATCTATGATCATCATGTTTCACTGTTGCAGTCATTACTCTTGGGTTATCCTGCTGGCAGGCTACCCTCAGTCGGCCAGAATTCCAAAGTCTAGGTCCGGCGTCGGTTGCCGTCGCCTCTTCCCTGACGTCAGGGCACCAGGGGTATAAAAGATGCAGCCGACGCCATTTTCTCCAGTCTTTCTTCTGCACGGTGCCCGAAGCAAAAGCAGTTCGCAAGTGCCGGTCGGCCGACTCCTGAGATTTTTGAATCCGAATTTCAGAACCAAAGTCTTCATTAAAGCCAAGTACCCCGTTGGGGAAACTTTTTTCTTGCTCCAGACCGATGTCAGAAAAAGTTAACAATTGTATTTCTTGTGGGAAGCTAATAACTCATAAGGATTTTCACTCTTACTGTATTCCTTGCCTAGGCCCTGATCACAATGTTGCTAGCTGTCGGTTTTATGCTAGATTTAACCAACACACTATTAAGCGTTGGTTCGATTTTGCATTTCATTACTTTGGCCGAAGATTTAATTATATAATGCCGTCGGAACAGCCGACCGGAGTTTACAAAAACCGCAAGGACAAGAAAAAGGATAAGCATCTGAGGTCCAAAACCGATGAGGCCTCTGCTAGGCCAGTCGCCGGTTCTCAGTGAGATGCTTTTGCAGCCCCTGGCGCCCGCTACCTCAGAGCCACAGGCCGCTTCCGACTCCCACGTGGAGCCGACTGGGCCTCTGGATACTCAAGGTATTGGACACTCGGAAATCATTCCCTCAGATGGGTCCGGAGCTGCTGAGCAGGCATCGGCTTCTGAGGGTGTCTTCAGACCTACACAACTATATATTAAGCCATCTTCAGCTTCAAAGACAAAGACTAAAGCAGCTCTAAAGACAAAGAAACAAGTACAGCATTCTCCTACTCAGTCTACCATGCCTAAAAAACAGATGCTCAAAATGGCCGAAGACCTAATTACTTTGATCAGGGGCTCCCATCCCCCTCCTGATACGAGGCCTAGGCAAGAGACAGAGTATTATTCTTCTGATCAGGTTTCTATTTCCTCTGATTCCTCTTCTAAACAGGATTATTCCATGCTTCCCTATGAGGATTCTGATGCTGAAGAATCCATTAATTCAGCCTCTCCTCCTGAGGATTATTCTTTTGGGGAAACCCTGCATACCATGAGGGAGCATTTCCGCTGGGAGAGCCAAGATTATTCTGAATCTAAGAAAAGGCTCAGACTTTCTGCTACTTCCTCAGCACAGACCCCTTGCTATTCCACCTATTTTAGACATTGTAGAAGATGTAATTTCAGAGTCCAGCCTGTCCCCTGACTCTTAACCCCCTGCAACTGCTAAGTCAGACAGATACAACAGGGTTCCAGATTCTCATAAATTCCTATATAAAAACCCTGCTGCTGATCCGGAAACTATATCTCGGGGTCCCAAAGGGGTTAAAGCCTCCACTGCAAAAAACTCTGTACCCTCTGATAGGGATTCTAAGGCTGTAGACAGACAGGGGAAAAAAGTATACACTTCTGCTAGCTTGGCTGTAAGGGCTTTGAATTGTCAGTTTCATATGCTTAAATATCAGCAATATTTAATGTCACTGCTTAAACCGAAATTGTTGACAAATACTGAATGTTCCGAGAACAAGGAATTGCAGGATTTATTGCATGCAACTGAACAAGTGGGAAAGCATACTTTGCAAATGTGGTTATGATTCACTGGAGGCCTTGTGCAGGTCCACTTTTACAGGTTCTGTTATTAGAAGGCATGCTTGGTTAAAGGAACAGAATCTGCCTGATCATGTTAAGGCAAAATTATTAGATGCACCATTGCAGCATGATACTTTGGTAGTAAAGCAGAAGAGGTTTTGAAAAAAATGGATGATAAAGCAAAATCCATGCAAACAGTCAAGGATTTTTTACAGGTACAGCCACCCAGATTTAGCAAGAACTGGCCTTCTAAAAATTGGTCCTTTCCAGTGTCAGACAGGCCACAAAGAGGCAGATACAGGCGTCCCAGAGGCAGATCTCAGCCCCAAGGCTCATACAGGCCTAAACAATGGGGTGCTCCTACCTCCAAAAGCGGAGAAGACAAATCACAACCGTACAGGAAACAGTCCCAATGATTTTCCTCTGCCAGATCCAAGCACTTTTCTTTTGACAGCCCTCTTAGGGGGAAAACTAGCACTTTTTTCATCAAATTGGCAAATGATTACCCAAGACAAATGGGTCCTGAACATAGTGTCCCAAGGATACAGGTTCCATTTTCACACTCTACCAAGGTCAAAAGGTATGCCAGACCTGCCACACAATCAATGGGTAGAGGCGCAAAAACTAATTACAGCCCTCATGGACATGAGGGCCTTTCAGCAAGTACCACAACAAGAGCAGGGGCAAGGATTTTACTCCAGACTTTTCCTAGTACCCAGGAAGGACAGAACCTGGAGGCCAATACTGGACCTGCCTATACTAAATACGTTCCTGGAAGTTCCAAAATTCAAGATGTTGACTCTACAGCAGCTACTGCCCATGCTGGGCAAGAAGGCTTGGCTCGTAACTTTGGACCTAAAAGAGGCATACCTGCATGTCCCAATCAGACAATCTTGCAGAAGATACCTCAGATTCATAGCTGGCTCAATGCATTACCAATTCTCTGCACTGCCCTTTGGCTTATCTACTGCGCCCAGGGTCTTCACAAAGTGCCTGGCACCAGTAATTGCATTTTGCAGACAAAGAGGAATTCAAATATATCCCTACTTGGACGACTGCCTAGTTCAAGCAGAGAACAAAGACATTCTTCTAAAGCATCTGGCGTTTGTAAAAAGAGTACTAACTGTCCTTGGGTACACAGTAAACGAAAATAAATCAAAACTAGTACCCTCTCAAGAGATAATATTCCTGTGTGCAAGTTTAAATACCACTGCCCAGATGGCTTCTCACGCCAGACAAACAAAAGCAACTGACTTCTTACTTCAAGAAATTGGCAACAAAAACCCAGTTATCTGCAAGGAAAATCCTGCAGGCCCTGGGTTTCATGGCATCCTGCATTCTACTAATTCCATATGCCAGACTGCATATGAGGAAACTACAATGGTATCTAAAAAGTGTTTTGGACTCAGCTTTGCCACAGCCTGGAGACAGTAATTGCACTCATTCCCTGCCTGCAACAGGAGTTTCGATGGTGGGCAGAAGCCTGTCACCACAACAAGGGTCTGCCATTCAGTTTACCCACAGCCAGACAGACACTGACAACGGATGCATCAGATTATGCCTTGGGGGCCCATATGGCAGGAAAATGTATTCAGGGCACGTGGCCTGCAAACAAGATGCATCTTCACATCAGTCAAAAAGAGATGCTAGCTGTTCAAAATGCCCTGGCAGCTTTCAAGAACCTGCTTCATCCAGGACAACTACTGATAAAGATGGACAATACTACGGTCATGTGATATGTAAACAGGGAGGTACACATTCCTACCCCCTCTGCAGACGAGCAATGACCTTATGGGACACAGCATTGGCTTTTCAAATTCACCTGCAAGCACAGTTCCTGCTAGAAAAAACAAATACTTTGACAGACGAACTAAGCAGAAACCTCATGGATCCCCACGAATGGAAACTGGATCCACAAGTTTTCAGCGTGATAAGGAAATGGGGATGCCCAGACATAGATCTGTTTGCCTCCTCTCACAACTGCCAATTGCAGAGATTTTGCACAAGGATTTATCACAAGCAAGCATGGAAAGTGGACACCCTATCCTTCAGCTGGAAAAATCTAACAGTATATGCCTTTCCTCCACTGCCTCTCCTTCCCAGGGTACTCCTAAAGGTCAGACCAGTGAAGCCAAAAATGATATTGATTGCACCAGACTGGCCACGCCAGCACTGGTACCCCATCCTGAAGAGCTTGTCTCAAGTTCCAGCATGGATATTGCCTCAAACTTCTCACTTGCTGACCCAACAAAACAATCAGATCCTGCACAGCCAAATCAGGACCTTAAAAGTGGCAGCATAGCGGATAATGTAACCATTCAGAACACTCCCCTTTCAAAAGCTGTTATGGAGGTTATCTTGGAGGCCAGAAGGCCCTGTACCAGAAAATCTTATGCAGAAAAATGGAAGAGATTCTGTGCTTGGAACCAGGAACAAGGCATTGACACGTGTGTACCAAATATACAGCACATTTTACAATACCTAACTGAGATGCTGAATAAAGGCCTTTCTTTCTCATCAATTAAGATTCATGCCTGTGCCATTTCAGCCCATTACAATACGGAACCACCTATCTTTTCTCATCCTTTAATAAGGCAGTACCTCAGTGGGGCCAAGAACATTAGGCCTCCAAGGAGAGCACCAATTCCGGCCTGGGACCTAAATTATGTTTTGGAAAAACTCACACTGCCTCCTTTCGAGCCAGCTTCAACAGCAGATATAAAATTTTTATCCTGGAAAACCGCTCTACTCCTAGCAATAACCTCTGCAAGGTGAGTCTCAGAGTTACAAGCACTCATGGCTGTGGAACCTTTTATCATTTTTCATCCAGACAGGGTTTCTCTGAGGACAAACCCTACATTCATGCCTAAGGTGGTACCCAGTGTGGCCCTCAACCAAACCATTCACTTGCCTACCTTTTATCCAAATCCACAGAACAAGGGTGAGAAAATTCTGCTTTCTTTGGACATACACAGGCAGTTACGTTTCTACTTGGACAGAACTAAAGCTTTCAGAAAAATTAAGCAACTTTGTGTCATATGCTGCAGGATCACAAGGAAAGGCCATCTCAAAACAGACTATTTCTAAATGGATAGGCCATTGTATCCGTTTCTGCTATTCTCAACATGGCAAATCAGTGCCCAAGGGCATTAGGCCTCATTCCACCAGAGCAGCAGCCACTTCAGCAGCCTTCCTCAGAGGAGTACCAACCAAAGATATCTTAAGAGGCTGCAACTTGGAGTTCAGTGCACAATTTCACAAAGCACTACCTCTTACCTCTTTAAGTCCAGAGTAGGCTTTGCCACTGCAGTTCTGCAGGGCCTCATAGCCTCTCCTAATCCTATTTAGCCCAGCCACCCATCCTCAGCTTTGGGATTCAACCCAAGAGTAATGACTGCAACAGTGAAACACGATGAACATAGTACAGTTGTGTACCTACCATAAATGTAGATGTTCGAGTGTATTCACTGTTGCAGTCCAGGTTACCCACCCACCATCCCCCTTCTCTTTGCTGGGACTTTTCTGCATTTCTCTATCCTATACAACCTATTTGGTGTATTTGCTTGTTGATAAAGTGAATGTTATCTTTGTGCATGTATTTTTATTGGCATGTTTTTTCAGCCTACCAATTTGGGGGCACCTGACATCTGGGGCAAGAAAAACTGAAGAAAATGCCGTCTGCTGCATCTTTTGTACCCCTGGCGCCCTGACGTCAGGGATGAGGTGACAGCAACTGACGCCGGACCTAGAATTTGGATTTCTGGCCGACTGAGGGTAGCCTGCCAGCAGGATAACCCAAGAGTAATGACTGCAACAGTGAATACACTCGAACATCTACATTTATGGTAGGTACACAACTGTACTTCTCATACCACCTCTGACAAGACTCTGTATGAGAAAGGTACAGTGGTATCTGAAGTCTCTGGTTCCAGCACAAACATCTTTGATTTTTTTTTTTCAAATCCTTCTGCTTGGGTTTGTCAGAAGAGAAATCAGTTTGTGGTTACTTCAAATATTCTTTAAGTTCAGGTCTCTTTCTTCCTGTCTGTTCCAATGCAGTCATTCACCACAGACTTTGCATAGGGAGCAGTTTCAGGAGGGATAAAAGTGCAAGGTGTATGGGACACTAAAGATGGACACACGAGCACATAAGTTAAAAATAAATAAATAAAAAGAGAGAGAGATGTTTACCATAATCTCAAGGCATTCAACTCTCTGTCATCTTTGGTTGGTTCCCGGGACCTCCTCTTCAAGTTGTTACAGACAATGCCACAGTCATGTGGTACATCTGCTGGCAAGGAGGAGCCAGGTTTTATCACCTTTGCAGGCCAGCTGTGTTATCTTGGGTTATAACTTAACAGCATAGTCTCTCTGTACAGGCATCTTACATTTAGTCAGAGCAAAATTATGTGGCAGACAATCTGGGCAGGACAAGGGCAGATCCTCATGAATGGAAACTAGATCAGGGAGTCTTATAAGATTTGATCCATCTGTAGGGAGTTCAAGTTAGACCTCTCTGCCTCCTCTCTGAACAATCACCTGGCAAGATTCTGTTCCAGTACTTCATATAAGAAGGGCCCATAAGACTGTCTTTTTTTCTTTTTCCCCTTAGGCAGGAATGTTCCTGTAAGATTTTCTGCCCTTTACACTGATATCTTGGGTACTTCTGAAGATTCAGAAGGAATCCCTCAAGATCATTGTTCTGACTCCCTTCTGGCCTAGGAAAAGTGGTTTTCCCTTCCTTTGGAAATGACTGGAGCAGTCATCACAAGTTTCCTCTCAAACTGGATGTACTCGCACACGATCAGGATTATTTGATAACACCCTGATATCGGTCATCTTCAATTTATTGCCCGGATGATATGGTTTTAATTTCCTTTAGGCACGTGTGTACTAAGGGTATGCCGCAGGTACTAACAGAGGTAAGAAAGCCTGCTACTAAAAAATCACATGTTGGAACTAATAACATAACCAGCACTTATTCGGGGCTACTTCTATAATTTTACAATATTTGTGCGAGTTACTGTTCTGCGGCCTTTCTTAGTCCTCCCATCAAGGTTTGTTTATCAACCACTGGATCCTCTTTCAATGCATTCTCATGTCATAATGTTCTTGAGAGGTTTTGCATGAGAAGCCCAATAGAAAATTGCCTCCTTGGGATCGTAATTTTATGTTTGAGAAGTGAACACTTGCTCCATTTGAACCAGCTAACCTGACTAACTTTTGAAAACAGTCTTACTGATTGATCTGACTACTGCAAGGGTATTTGAGTTGCAAGCTCTTATGGTGAGTCAACCCCATCTCATTTTCCACCGGGTTTCTTTGAGAACTCATTCCTGTATGCCTGTCCATCTCCCTGTTTTCTTTCCTGAACCTAAAATAAGTGAGAAAGGATACTACCTAAAACTGAAGGAGTAAAGATTGCCTACCTTGGATCTCCATAGACAATTCTGATACTATCTTGATAGAACTAAATCTCCTGTCTTCAGATCAGTTCATTTCTTGTGAAGGTAAGAAAGGGACAACTTGTGTCAAGGCAAACTGTTTCTAAATGGTTGTTTAAGGCTATCACCTTTTGTTGTACTATCCATAACAGATCTATTCCAGGCAGTGTCAAGACCCCACTCTAAAAGTGCCTTGACTTAATATATGTCTTTTTTGGAAAAAAGGTTGAATTCTAGAAGTAATCTAAAAGCAGCAACGTGGTTGCCTTTATATAATTTTACAGAGTACTGTACCTTTGATGTCTTCTCTAGGTCTAGATCAGCCTTGCGTGGACCATTCTCTGGGGGTTCCTAGATATTTTTCCTTCCGCATCCTAAATTTAGTAAGCTAGGTTAATCTATCCATACTGCTGAGGCTACTGCAGCAGCTGTAAAATTTAATGAAGATAAGATAAAGGCTATAAACTATTCGATAACCATACTTACGCAGACATGATGAAATTAAGTATTTTGGAGAATGGATTAAAAAGGATTTTGCTGTGGCAACTGAGGATGTGGGGGAAGAGACCAAAAAAGATGTTAAAAACTGAAACTAGAAGCTCTTGCCTGTGAATATGGATAGCAAGATACAAGCAGTAAAAATGTTTAGTCCCTTTAGTTTTTACACGAACCTGACATATTTTTATCAACCAGAGAAGAAGTTGTGGGTAGTAATTAAAGAATTGAAGTATTTTATTTGGGAGGGGAAGTGGGCAAGATTCAAGTACGAAGTTAATCCTTCCACTAGAACAAGGAAACGCAGTTAAGGCTGTTGTACATAACATAAGCAGAAGGCTACAATTCAAAATTGAAAAGGGATGATGGTACGTGTGTGTGGGTGGGAGGTTGAAGAAGTAAAGAATGGGGGTTTGGACACATCCTTACGGAGAAACACTCATACAGAATATTTTATTCATAAAGTGGCAGAAAATATACTAAGAACTAGGCCAGCATAGGAATGGAGAAAGGAGGATGTCCTTCAAGGATGCATCTGCAGTCATAACATGTGGGTTGTCCTGCCTCAGGCAGCCCTCGGTCGGCCCGATTCCAAAGTCTGGGTCTGGCCTTGGCTGATGTCGCACTTCACCCGACGTCATAGCTCCTGGGATATAAAGGCATCAGCCGACGCCATTTTCCTCAGTCTTTCTTGCAGCGTGGTGCCCGAAGCAGAAGCTGTTCGCAAGTGCCGGTCGGTCAGATCCAGAGATTTCAGCTACCGAAGACTTCTAAAAAGCTAAGTACCCCGTTGGGGACTCTTTCTTGCCTCAGCCGATGTCAGAAAAAGTAAATAATTGTTTAACTTGTGGGAAACAAATACCTCATAAGGATTTCCACTCTTACTGCCTTCCTTGCTTAGGCCCAGACCACGACGTATCAGCTTGTTTAGCCTGTGCCTCCTTCAGCCGACGGACACTTAGATGTCGGTCGGAGTTTGCAGAAGAGTTTTTTGGTCCCGCTTTTGCATATAAAATGCCGTCGGAGACTCCGACTACTCATTTAGCTAAAAAATGCAAGGAAAAGGACCGACACTCGCGGCCTGCGGTTTCGGCTGAAACCACGGTTAGGCCTACCGCGAGTGTCTCTGTTTCGGCTGAAACAGAGTCCTCGGTTCTTCCTCCAGCCGCAAGCAGGCCTCCGACGACCGAGGCCTCAGAGGCCCCGGCGGAGTCGGCTACAGAAATTCCTACCGAGGAAACAGGCACACTAGAATTGTCCGACACCATTCCGTTGGACATTTCTACTCCTGCACGTGGGGCAGCTAGACCCCCTGCTTCTGTGTCCTTTAAGGCCTTCTCCAGGGCTAAAGCAGCTAAACTTTCCAAGGCCTTACCTACAAAAGCTCCACCTCACAGGCCTTCCTCAAGTTCTCAAATTCTCAGCCTTTCTGAGGACCTTATTTCTTTGATCAGGGGATCCCAACCTCACCCAGACAGGGCCTCACAACCCCCTCCTGAAAAAAGGCCTAGGACTGAACCCCCCTGAACCTCTTTCCTCTGACTATTCCTCGGATGGATCAGATGTATCAGACCATCAGGAAGGCCCATACTCACCTTTTGAGGATTCGGATGCAGAAGACTCCATTCCTTCTGCCTCTCCCCCAGAAGAATTTTCATTTGCGGAAACTCTACATTCAATGAGGGAACATTTCCAATGGCAGGGTCAGGACTTTTCTGATTCTAGGAAAAGGCTAAGGACCTTTTTACACTTACCACAGCATAGGCCTCTAGCCATACCACCTGTTCTTTCAGTTGTTGATGATGCATACAATGATGCCTGTTCAGCCCCTGACTCACTTCCCCCGGCCCTGCCAAACCTGACGGATATTACAGGGTCCCGGATTCTCATTTCCACTTGTACAAGGCCCACTCTGCAGATCCAGAAACCATTTCTCAGGGTCCCAAGGGTGTTGCAGCTGCCTCTGCCAAAAACCCCCTACCCTCTGAAAGAGAATCAAGAGCATTAGAGAGATGGGGTAAAAAAGTTTATACATCTGCTACTCTTTCTGTCAGGGCTTTAAACTGTCAATTTCACATGATACAGTACCAGGAATTTTTGTTAGATCAGCTAAATAAAAAGCTTTCCTCTCCTGAACCTTTAGACCGTAAGTCCCTTCAGGAGTTGGTACATAATTCTCAGCAGGTCAGTAATCATTTTTTAAAATGCGGCTATGATGCACTGCAGGCTTCATTTAGATCGGCTATGACTGGAGCTGTGATTCGAAGGCATGCCTGGCTAAAAGAGCAATCCTTACCAGACCATGTAAAATCTAAACTCCTAGATGCTCCTATGGAGAAACAAAGTTTATTTGGCTCCCCTGCACAGGAGGTACTAAAGAAAGTGGAAGAAAAGGCAAAATCTGTGCAAACAGTCAAGGATTTTCTGCAGGTCCAACCTCCGAGGTTCAGCAGAAATTGGCCTTCAAAGAATTGGTCCTTTCCAGACACCACCAGAGCACAGAGAGGCAGAAATAGACGCCCAAGAGGCAGAGGTCAATCAAGGGGTGCCTACAGGGGCCGTCAGTGGCAACCTGACAACCGGAGGAGTGCCTCCACATCTGCAACTGCAACCACTTCCACAGGACAGACACAATGACTTGGCTCTGATTCCGCCTACCAGGGAACAATTAGAAGCGCCCTTGGGCGGAAAATTAGCTTTATTTTCAAAAAACTGGCATTGCATCACAGGAGACAAATGGACTTTGCAAACAATAGACAAAGGCTACAGGTTTCACTTCGACACTTTACCAAAAAAGAGAGGAATGCCAAACCTTCCACCAAGCCAGAAGACAGAGGCTCTAAAACAGGTCATCAACTTACTAAGGATGAGAGCAATAGAAAAGGTACCATCTATGGAACAAGGCCAAGGATTTTACTCCAGGCTATTCCTTGTACCAAGAAAAGAAACTCAATGGAGGCCTATTCTCGACTTGTCCGTACTGAACACATATCTCATTGTACCAAAATTCAAGATGCTGACCCTACAGCAACTTCTTCCCATGTTGGGCAAGGAGTCTTGGCTGGTGACTCTAGATCTCAAGGAGGCATACCTGCACGTCCCTATATGACCAGATTGCAGAAGACACCTCAGATTTCTTGCAGGATCAGAGCATTGTCAATTCTCAGCATTGCCCTTTGGCTTATCTACTGCGCCCAGAGTATTCACGAAATGCCTGGCATCAGTAATTGCACACTGCAGGCTTCAGGGAATTCAAATCTACCCATACCTGGACAACTGCCTAATACAAGCGGACAACAAAACAAAAATAATAAAGGATTTTGCCTATGTCATACAACTGCTACAAGCTTTGGGATACACAGTCAACATACAAAAGTCAAGACTAGTGCCATCTCAAAGGATAACATTTTTGGGTGCAGAACTGAACACAATAACTCAGACGGCTTTTCTCACAGAAGAAAAACAAAAACAACTTCCAGTCTACTTCACGGCATTGACGAGGCAAACTCAGCTTACTGCAAGGAAAGTCCTGCAGGCCCTGGGTTACATGGCATCCTGCATAATCTTGATACCACATGCCAGACTACATATGAGGAAATTACAATGGTACCTAAGAAATGTATGGTCTCAACACAGACACAGTCTAGAAACCATGATACCAATCATTCCATGCCTGAAAAAGGAATTCCTGTGGTGGGCTCAGGCCTGCAAGACCAACAGAGGGTTGCCTTTCCACAAACCACAACCAAGGCAGACCACCACCATGGATGCCTCAGACCTAGGCTGGGGCGCACACATGGAAGACAAGTGTATCCCAAGGCCTGTGGTCCCAAGACCAGCTGAATCTACACATAAATCTAAAGGAGATGCTGGCAGTGAAGCATGCAATAGAGGCATTCAAATCATTCCTTCAGCAAGGACCCCTGCTGATAAGGACGGACAATACCACAGTCATGAGGTACATCAACAAACAGGGAGGCACGCACTCCTACCCTTTATGCCGGATGGCAATGGAGCTGTGGAACCTAGGCCTGAATCTCAACATTCAACTGCAGGCCAAATTTGTACCAGGAAAAGAGAATATACTAGCAGACAAATTAAGCAGAACTACCACGGATGCTCACGAATGGATGCTGCATCCAGATATCTTCATAACCATAACAAAGACATGGGGAATGCCAGAAGTAGACCTGTTCGCCTCCCCACTCAACCACCAACTGAAGAAATTCTGCTCAAGAGAATACCACCCACAAGCCTGGAGGGTGGACTCCCTTTCTTTCAGCTGGAAGGCCCTGACAGTTTATGTCTTCCCACCTCTCTCATTGATGTACAAAGTTCTACTGAAGATCAGGGAGGAACAGCCAAAGGTAATTCTGATAGGTCCAGACTGGCCAAGGCAACATTGGTATCCGTTACTGAGAAGCATGTCTCGGACGAACCCATGGCCTCTACCTCTTTGGCCTTTACTTCTAACACAGAACAACTACAAGACCCTGCATCCAAACTTGAAAACTCTGCAGCTAACCACCTGGAAAATTGCATAAAACAAATCCAGCCTGCTTTATCTCAGAGAGTCAAGGACATTATCCTGGAGGCTCGCAGACCCTCCACAAGGAAAACATACTCAGCCAAATGGAAGAGATTCCTCATTTGGAGTGCATCAAAGGGAACAGATGTCACGATTGCAAACCTAGCACACATCCTAGAATACTTAGAACTGTTCCACAATGGCCTGTCCTATTCTTCCATTAAGATTCATACTTCAGCAATTTCAGCAGAGTACAACATGGATCCTCCTATCTTCTCTCAACCTCTCCTCAGACAATTTCTAAGAGGGATCAAAAATGTAAAACCTCCAAGGAAACCACCTCTGCCTGCATGGGATCTCAATTTTGTGCTGGAAAAATTAACACTTCCCCCTTTTGAACCAGCTGCATCAGCAGACTTACAGTTCTTATCTTGGAAAACTGCCTTCCTTCTGGCAATCACTTCTGCAAGAAGGGTTTCAGAGTTACAGGCATTAATGGCAGTACAGCCTTTTCTTATCTTTCACCAGGATAGAGTGTCTCTGAGAACCAATCCTACTTTCATGCCAAAGGTGGTATCCAGGGTATCCTTGAACCAAGCTATTCATCTACCTACGTTCTTCCCTAACCCACAGAACAGGGGGGAAAAACTACTACACACTTTAGATGTACATAGACAACTGCGCTACTACCTGGACAGAACTAAGACCAGCAGAAAAACTGACCAGCTTCTGGTAGCATATGCAACAGGAGTGCAAGGAAAAGCAATTTCCAAACGGACAATTTCAAAATGGATTGGAAATTGCATTCGATTCTGTTACTCTTTTCATGGAAAGACAACTCCTGAAAATATCAGGCCTCACTCCACAAGGGCTACAGCCACCACTACAGCTTTTCTACGAGGAGTGGCTACCAAAGACATTTTAGAAGCTGCTACTTGGAGCTCCGTGTATACATTTGCCAAGCATTACAATCTTCCCTTATACTCCAGATCCCGAGCAGGCTTTGCAACTGCAGTTTTACAAGGGATCTTAACTACACCATCTTTATCTTAGTGCCTCCTCCCCCAGTTTGGCTATGGTATTCTACCCATATGTTATGACTGCAGATGCATCCTTGAAGGACATAGTACAGTTTTGTACCTACCATAAATGTAGATGTCCGATAGGTATGCATCTGCAGTCAGGATTACCCACCCTCCTTCCCCTCTGTGGTATTCTTAGGGTGCTTACCCCTCTTTCAGCTAACTGGGGGAATCTATTATGGTGTATTCGTTTGTATGTATATATGTATATATATTTTTTTTTTGTTTGCTACTGTTTGGAATTTTCAACATTTATCCAAATTTAGCCTTCTTAGAGGGCACCTGGCATCTGGGGCAAGAAACACTGAGGAAAATGGCGTCGGCTGATGCCTTTATACCCCAGGAGCTATGACGTCGGGTGAAGTGCGACATCAGACGAGGCCAGACCCAGACTTTGGAATCGGGCCGACCGAGGGCTGCCTGAGGCAGGACAACCCATATGTTATGACTGCAGATGCATACCTATCGGACATCTACATTTATGGTAGGTACAAAACTGTACTTTCTTTCTGCCAATAGAGATGACTACAGTTAGAGGTATAGAGTATAGACAAGAGGGGGGCTGGAATTTACTGGAGGAAGCTGGCAAAGGAACCAAATAGAATGGGAATAGGCTAAGAAAGCATTTGGCTTGCAGACTAGTTATTGCCTTCCCTATCAGGGACGGGAGTATATGAAACAAGGGCTATGGGGTTTCTAAATGAAAGACCTGCACTGGTTACATTTTCAGTTGAATCTAGAACAGGGATAATTGGTAGGGCATATAAAATATTTCACAGTAATTACAGGAATGAATCAGAAGTAGTCAGAAAAAAGTTGGTTTGAGTATATATGCAATTCACAAAACAATGGGAGGACAATATGTATGGCTTCCAAATATGCAACAAAATGTGGAAGATTTAGGATTTTTGCCTGGAAGTGTTTGCTTAGATATTCTCATACCTAAAGCAGACTCCAAAGAATTTTTCCTCAGGTGTATGATAAATGTTGGTGTGATGAGGAAGAAAGAGGTAACTGAGTATATGTTTTGGGAATGTAGTGAATTGGCAGTTAATTATCTACAGATTATCTGGTCTGGAGTACTGGGCAAGCAAATGAGTGTAACTAATGAAATGATTGTTTTGAGCTTGGATGCAAGATCTGAATTGCCTAGATATAGCATGGCCTTGTTGAGTTTAATTCTGATGGCTGCCAAAAAAAAATCAAAAAACAATTACTAGAAACTGGACATCAAAATCTAAACCAGCTATACTTGAAGTAGTGAAAATTGTAACAGATAAAAGGAGAGGAAGTGGGATCTTTAGAAAATGGTAGGAGTAAACTACATTGAAAAAAAATGGAAATTGGAACAATGCATGCAGGAACATTATTTTGTAGGAGGAATGAGATTTGAGAAGGCAGGAATTGAATGATTTATGTAACTTTGCTTAGATTATAGGATGTATATCACAATATATGTGATGTATAAGGTTTGTAGATGTGAACTTGTTACTATGGTTTAATTACTTTTATATAGATATAAGTTTGCCTATGCTACAACACAAAAAGAAGTAAAAAAAAAAAAAAAAACAAATACTACCGTAGTGATCAATATGATGATGATAGTAGAGTTGTGCAAATGAATAACAGGAGATGTTCAAATGGTCACTGCTGCAGGAGCTGATCCCTCCCTCCATTTCCCTTGTTTTGGTGGGTTTATGCCGGGGTGCAAGTACTTGCTTTTTTGTTCTAGCATTGTCCTTTCAGGGTTCATCCCCTTTCTCTCTGTTGACATGAAAACTGTGTAGGACTTGGCAGGATATAACCTATGTAGCTAAGACTACTGCAGCACTGATCATTGGTATATCTACTGTTAAGGTAAGTTGACTTGCAGAACTGTACTCTCAGTACTTTCTCTTCCCATTTTGCATAATGGGTAGGTCCCTGTTCGTGGTCAGGTCCTTATTCTCACAGTTCCTTCAGGAAATGAAACTTGAAGGAATGAGGGTTTCTGTCACTCTAGTATTGTGATGTGTTGTGGTCTTCCTCAAAGGCAGCTGTTTTTCACTTGCACTAAGAGTTATGAGGTCTGTAGCCTCCTTTGCCTTTTGTGAAAAGGGGAAGCTCTTACTACTTGCATTTGGGCATTGTGTACTAGCCTAGGTTGCTTTAATTCTTCACCTCCTTTGTAGAGCTGCCTTCTGTACGGTGTTGGTGTCCCTTACAGGTTTGGTCACTGCAGTCATCTGTCCTTCATGATCCCTTCCCAGGCAACATTCATGATCTCTGCATCCTTGGAAATCAACCTTCTGACTTCGAGTTCTTCATTGTTCTTTAGCCCTACTGTGATTCTAAATCTCTTTTCTGACCTGGAAGTTTTAATGATTAGGGGGTTGTCACAACTTTAGACTCAAGGAAGGTTTTCAACATTTTATCTGATGTATTCCATTTCATTATTCATCACATCTGGGTCTTTGAACCTCTGTCTGATCAGGCACTCTACAGAGTAGATTCAATGCTCGAGCTCCTCCCACTCCCACAGTTCCTTTCTACCTTCAAACCCTCAGATCTTGTTTGCCGTGTTTAGCTACAGACGTGATTCCTGGCTCACAGCATCTGTTAAGGTGTTTTCTTCAGGTTAGTGCAGCTTTTCTCTATTTTTGGGTAGCTAGCTAGTTTAAAAGACATTGATGGGATTCTGTTATTAAATGCCCAACTTCAATCTTTTTTCTCCCTATTTACTGTCCCTGCTATGAATAAACAACAATACAGAATTTAAAATATTTTAAATTGACTGTTTCTCTCCACTAGAACAGTACCTTGCTGTACTGTGCTGGTTTCACTTTCAAAAAACTTTTGTGCCACCCTGGTAAAGTCTCCAATTTGCTGTTGTCATCAAGGCCACTGGATTTGGGTAGTTTTCTAGCCATTTCCCTCCCCAAACTGACAGCACCACTACCATCCTAAAAAACACCCATGCTGTGATGTCACAGCTCCTTGATCATTCCCCTACCCATACAGAAAGTAAAGGCTAGAACAAGGAAACAGTGCATGAGTCAAGTTTCCTGCTGTGAGTTGTCAATCACAATTGGTAACAGCTCAAATTACCCTTAACACTTTGACAGCTAGGGAAGTTAGATGTGAAGGAAGATGGGAGAGGAGTCAAAGTAGTACAAATTCAGGCTTCACAAAAGACTGCAGTTTAGCCATTCTAAAAAGAAGCAGCAGTAAAAAGCACTTTGAAAGTCTGTTCTGTGGCATTTGTACTGTTTGTGTTTTAAGTAGTCATTGAACGGGTATGAAATCTTACTTAAAACTAACTGACTGAAAGACAGCAGTGTATGCATGTAAAATCAGTGCAGTGACAGGATCTTTAGGAAGAGAGGCCTGCATGATGTATTTTTATGTAGATAAGCACTGAATTATGGGATTCCTAGAGGCAGACTAAACAATCAGAATTACTTCAAGATGCCAGACTCCATGTGGTCAAACTCAGAAATTATGTATAAAAATATTTAACCTGTAAATAGTCCGAGTGGTGTTGAAATGTAGGAAACACCAAACCATGATGAAATAAACATGTTTTTTTGAGTCTGTGGATGCGGTTTTCTTTTAAATATCTTCCTCCCTTCCCTGTTTAGCTCTTGTACAGTGTTAGGTTTTTTTCTCCTTTGCCTTGCATTACCTTTCGGCGCTTGGTGCCCTTTTTGTGTGTCCCACCCCCTAGCTTAGTTTTTGGTACTTGTGGGGTTTTGCTGTCGTTATATTCCTTTTGGTTTGTTTGTGTGTTTGGTCCCAGCTACTGGTTAATATCTTTATGGGTAGTTTGGGGCTTTGTTGGTTCTTTTCTGCTTAGCTGTATAACTTTATAATATATACGTGTGTGCTTGCTGGTAGGATGTGTCAGACAAGCCTACCGGATTTAAAAGATTGGCATCTTCCACTCACAAGAAGAACAATTCTGATGCCCACAAGAAATGTGATTGTCTGCGATCTGACCACATTAAGGCAAAATGTTCAGTTTGATCTGTGTTCAGTCCTTGGGCGTTGGCGGATTGCTGGAATAACCTTCTGTTTAAGGGCATGGCTCAAGGGGGTCCCTTTGTTTTGGGCTCCCCCTCTTCTAGCAGCTATAAAGACCCTAAAAGGGAAGCCTCCTCTCCTTCCCAGGGGTTTGTCTGGCTGCTCAGAAATACCCAAGACTGATCACAGTCCCTGAGTTCCGAAGCAGTCTTCGGCAGAGTTGGATCCGAAGGCTCAGGATCTGTCATCTGGTGCCGAGGTTTCCTCAGATTCTCCCTGTGTTCCCTCGAATCAGAGGCAGGTTGTGCTTCAGGGCTGTGATCCGATGCATTTGTCTGATACGGAGCTAGTTCTTTTGAGCTCTCCAGTTAGATCCCTAGGGATCTGAAAGCTTTGGATCCTAGACACAAAAGTTGTTCCCAGATCAGGAATGCCCTACAGTTATGGGATCCCAGGTGGCTTCTCCTTTGTAATCCACTCATTCCTCAGCCTCTTCCAGATCCCCCAGGAGTATCTTACCCTCAGATATGGACAGGATGATGAGTTTCCTTAAGGCCTAGTTAGAGATGGGTCTTTTGGCTTCCCCAGCCCACCTGAGCTCTGGGAGATTCCCAGTTCCTAAATTGGCTTTTATTTCGATTCCTGCGGTTTCAAAATCGCAGGTCCCAGTTTTTCCTAGGGAAGCACCGGGGATCAGGGAATGTCTGTTTCCCTGTTCTCCCCAGGGTCTTTGACTAGCTTGGTCCCTGTGGCTTCAGACCAGAACACGTCTTTGCTCCAAGAGGTTGACGCCAGGTCCCTGGTGAGGGGTTCTGGTCTGGGTTTTTGCAACGGTCCCTCCCTTTGGGGGCATCGGCCTTTGATTGCTCAGGGCTGGTACTGTCCGGTCCCAGGGTGGGTTCTGCTTCCACTTCCCTTGTGGTTTTTGCTATGGGGGATGAGGACAGGGTTTCCTTGAGTCCTTTCACCGTTTTGTTGGTAGAGTGGACCTTGTCCAAGTCTGGAGCAGCGTCTTCTCCCCTTCTGGGAACATTCCAGCCTATCGATATCAGGTGTCCTGATCCCATTCAATCCTGTCCAGGTTCAGCCCTCCCAAGACGGCCTTCAGGCATTAAGAACCCCAGGGGTTCCCCTCTCTTCGGAGTTCTCTGCTGATCCTCTTACAGAATAGCCACCTCAGAAGAAACCTATGCAAGAGGAGACACTTGGATTCCCCAATAGAGTTTCTCATGGAGGACATGGATTTTGATGAAGGGGACGAGTTCCCCAGACCTCCACCAGATGTCTCCTTCGGGGACATTCTGGAGTTGTTGAAGCAGAAAGATGGTTGTTTTCCCCAGCCCCTGTCCTTGGAGGAATCTGTTTTCTTGAAGGTAAATGGGAAGGACCCATCTACTTCCTGGATCTCACCCTACCCCCCGGACAAATGTATTGATCTCAATGCATGCAAGGCATGGAAGGAGCCTGCCACTATGGAACTGGTTCCTAAGAAAGTAGATCAGTTTCTGAGCACCCCACTTCCAGTCACTTTTGCCAGGGAGTGTGTCTTGCAGACAAGGTCAGCAGATCCATCCTGACTCTGAGTGTTCCCTCAATCCGTCAGTGGCATCTCAGAATTTCACCTGTTGGGGCCAACCTTGCTGCCATCTGTTTGCATCCCTATTGAACAACAAATGCAGCAGGTACTTTGCCCTGATTCCCCCAGAGAGGCAGTCCCTGAGGGATGCTCTTGTACATGATTGGCCCCCGGGTCTCCTCAGTGTTTACCCTCCCCTTCCTCTAATCCCCAAAGTACAGAAAGCCTTCAGACTGAGGAGTTCCATGATACTCCTTGCTCCCTTCTTGCCTCGTCAGGTTGGGTTCCCCTTCCTCAGGTCTCTCAAGTATTCTGCCTGTAAACTGGATACCGTTCTGGATGTAATCTCTCCCCATTGGAACCACTGCCCAATGTTTGGTAACGTTGCGTGACCATGTGGTTTCTTCACTTCCAGTCCTAAGTAAAGCAGTCCAGGTTGCCTTCTCCCATCAGAATTATTATTCTGGCCTCACAGAGGCCTTCTACTCAAGTCTGTCGCACTAAGTGGAAACGCTTCTCCTTTTGGGCAATGAAACGAAATCTGGACCCTTTTTTCAGCTCCTATTCCAGATATCCTTCTCTTCTTGATATCCCTGTTTCAGGAGGGGGCCAGCTTTTCGACTATCAAATTGCAGTTGGTGGCCATTTCTAATTTTCATGCCAGTGCTGGACCCACCTTTTACTCTAGGATATGTAAGGCCTTAATGAAGGACATCTATCTTTCTTAGGCCTCCAGTCAGAGATCCCACTTTAGATGAATTGTTCAAACAGGCTTAGCTGTTGGGTAGTTAGGTCAACCAGATATATAGTTGTCATAAGTGTGGTGAAGTGTCTTAATTTTTGTTTACTTTTCTTGGTAGGCTTGCTACTGTATGGGATGGACATGTTTAATGTAGTCTACATATTATCATGGCATTTGTCAGAACCAGTCTGTTCATGAGCCTGAGGAGTTTTGAAAATTGAAGCTTAATGCTGATTTCTGGACAGGTTAAACTAATTTCTGAGAGCCATCAGGGTTGGGAGGGGGTTGTCATTTAGAATGCGGCTGTTTGTATGTGAACTGAAGAAAGTGAATGGGCAATGAAACTGAGAGTATTTTCAAAGTAAATATGAAGAGAGTGTCGAAAGAATATGGCAACAATTACTTTGAAGCTGTATAAGCACTACAACATCAGAATGGAATGAGCTAGAAATCTTTCAGAAAATTAAGATGGTGATTCTCTGTGTTAATACTTTGTGTCCCTTATTCTAAATGCTATATTGGTGAGAGAAGCATCTAATTATTGGGATTTGAAAATTCATTTGCCAGTAATGAAGATTTGGCCATTGGGAAACCAATTTGGAACCCCTTAACCACTGTCACCTGCAGCATTCTCAGTTATATTATTGGAATCCCTGTTTGAAGATGTGAACAGCTTTATTTTATTTATTACTAAGACACTGACCGGTTCGACTCTCAGCTAGGGCGTCTTCTGTGTGGAGACATGTGTGAATGGGCGTACTTTCGTTGAAGGTTGTGCGTCAGGGCTGGCAACTCGGCACATAAAAATCATCTGCCAATCATTAGCGGACCGGAGTTCCGCTGTGGTGACCCCTAACCGGGAAAAACTGACAGACACAACAACAACTTTATTATAATTAATAACTTGGTAGGTGGGTTAGGCCTTAGAC
This sequence comes from Protopterus annectens, assembly GCF_019279795.1. Classification (NCBI taxonomy): domain Eukaryota; kingdom Metazoa; phylum Chordata; order Ceratodontiformes; family Protopteridae; genus Protopterus; species Protopterus annectens. The sequence goes on along the minus strand of NC_056728.1, from coordinate 1,408,930,176 downwards.
CCTTTGCAGCTAAGACCCAGGCCCGTCGGAAGTGATTGTAGTAACAGTGCAGTGCAAAACAGAATGGTGGAGCAAATAGCAAGATGTGCAAGAACTTCTGAGATGAGTGTAGCCTACACCCTTCTAAGCTGGGAATTGTTGGTAAAGGCTTATTATGCTTGTTCTAAGTGCTTTTGCTCTGGTTTAAGCACTTGGGTTTCAGACCAGTTACTTCACACTAGGAAGATTTGTGGGCTACACTCTTGGGGATATTGTAATGAATTGCTACTTTATTTAAACTATTTTTTGCTGATCTGACTGATTTTCTGCACTTGGAATTTCTAGTACTCCTTTTTATAGCCTAGGCTAGATTCAGGCTTGCTGAATCTAGATTATTTGGTATCATTTGAGCACTAAAACCAGCTATCTTATATTAAGAACGCCCCCCCTGCACCCTTGTGGCAGAAGGGTGCAGCAAGGACCTATCTGAGATGGGATTGCTGGAATAAGTCTTTCTTGGGCTTTCCCTTTGCATGTTGCAAACCTTTAAATTAACCAGTCTCCTGTGTTATGTGAAGTACACACTACGTGCCACTGAAAAATAAGTATCATTTTTACTTGATCTGCACTTGCATTGTATTTTACTGTGTGTTGTTATTTTTGAACTGTATTTTTGCTGTTTCTTGCACTTTTAGCCTAGCATAGACTTGGTTCAGATTTGCTGGACCTAGTCTGTTTTTACAGTTTCCGAGCACTAATCCAGCTTTCCTCCACAAAAGAGGGCCTCCCCTACACCCTAGTGAGAGTAGTGTGTAATTAAGGGCCTGTCTGAGTGGTGATTGTTGGCCCAGTGTCTGGTCTAGTGTACTGCTGTTGGTTAGAGTGTTTGAAATCAGTTTACTTTTGTTGCTACTTGTTGCCTGTGTTAGCTCTGGTTTGTGTGGTGCCCACCGCTCGCACCACACAGTGGAGGATACCATTGGTGGTTATAGATGCAAACTCTTAGATAATTTTCCATTAGTCAACTGCTTGTGCTCCATCGGAGGTTTCTCGCTGTTTGCCTCACTGCCCGGTTAGACACTCAGCCGAGCCTCTGAGGTTCCTCCACAAGTCTCCTCCATTAAGCCCCTCACAGTTTAGAATTTTTTCTTGCCCGTTAGCCATACCTGCTGCTTCTAGTCCCCTCCCTGTTACTAACCGCAGTACTTACCTAATGTCATGAATGGATAATTTCCCACCATTTCTCCAGCCAGCCTGATAGACATGGGCATCCTGAGGCAATGTAGCAATTGCCTCCTATGCACTGACAACCCACTTCTCCTAATTCACACAAATTCAGTATGTGAGCAATGCATCTATATTAAGATTCTAGGTTCTCTCTTTTACAGATCAATATATTGGATACTAAGTAGGTTGTCAGCTCACACACTTCACCTCCTGCACCAGCCACACATACAACACCTATACATGCACTATAGCTACCTAAAGATCATGCACCTCACAAACATAAACACAATTCAATTAATACAATCACAGAAAGTCACAGTACACACAAACGCACGCACCAGTGTCTCACAAACATGCCTCTAAGGCAAAACACAAAATCAAATGTTTTATTTATAGGTTACTCCATTGTGAGAGACACATGTCCCACTCACCAGGCTGGATAAGGAAAAAGTCGGTCAGCTGTCAGGTGCCAGGATCCGCCACGTCACACATGCACTCATTTCTCTCAATAGGCACTGCTATGACTGTCATAGTCCATGTTGGTGTGAACGACTTGAGACGTACCTCACTGGACTATATAAAGAGAGATGACCGAGTTCTCTGTGTCCCAGACACGTATGCCCCTAGCCTTAAGCAGCGTTTTACCTTAACCTAGGATGATGCCTCAATACAGACAAAAAATGATTGACTTCAACAATTGGCATAATTTCAGGTGTCATTCTAAGGGAATCCAGTACCTGTCAACCTGGGATGATGTCCACCTGTCACCTCTGAGCTTTTGGCTACTGGCTAAGGCTCTCGCCTCCCCCATACTACCTTTTTAGGCAGTGTCACAAAAACTATTTCCAATGTAAAAATATCTTCAAAAAACCTTAAGGTTGTGCTGCTAAATGCTAGGAGTCTAAAACTGAAACTGCACTCACTGGAAGCACTCCTCACTTTGGAAGATGCGGACATCTGTGTAATTTGAGAGACTTGGTTCAAGGGCTCAGAGAGGATTCTGGTGATACTGGGATTATAATGCCTTCCACACATTCAGACCACAAAATTAATGTGTGAAAACTAGAGGAGTATCAGTTTTCTTGAAGATAAATTTACCTCCAGATTGCTTAAACAAAATTATTTCCTAGAGTTACTCCATGTGCAAATAACTATAGGAAAACCCCCTCTCTAAGTTATCGCCAGCTATAGATCCCCCTCCATGAACCATCATATCCACACAGCTTACTTGGATTTACTTGAGTCCCTCAAAATACAGCCAACCACCCTGGTTATAGGTGACTTTAACTACCCTTCCATAGATTGGGTAAATTATACGTGTACAAACACACTTGCCCAAAGGTTCTTGGACTTTAACTCAAATGCTTTAAAGCATATAGCTAGCACCCCCATAAGGCGCCCAAACATTCTAGACTTGGTACTCCCCAGCACGGTAGAACGGAGCACCAGCAGAAGAGTGCAGCTCTCTCTGGTTAAGTCTGATCATAAATCAGTCTCTTTCAAAGTAACAATAGCATCAGCCCCCCCCCCCCACCAAAGAGAAATTAGGCAAAAAAACTTCTCCAAAGCCGATTACAGCTTCTTACAAGAAGGCATTACTAGCTTCAAAGCTCCTGTCCTCACTGACAGCAAGGACACCCATACTGGGATATGCATTGTATAAACATGTGTACAGTTCTATTAACTTGGCCATTCCTGATAGGGACCAAAGCAGCTTCCTCAAGAAAAAACAAGCCTGCGTAGTGGACATCTGCCACAAACCGGTTATATAATCGGAAGAAATTGATGTCCAGGAGCAATCTCAGAATTGGAAGCACACCCATCTCAGCTTGAGCAAGCGAATAAAACATTTTGTAAAGTCTTCTAAAGCTAACTAGGAATTTACAAATTACCAAAGAACCAAGATGAACCTCAACACCAAGGAATGAAGAACGAGACCGGACCCAAAATGGAATTTATTGCGAACACCACGAACATAAAAAACAAACAGCAGCTCAACAGAGTCGATTAACCTAGGTTTCGTCTTATGTGGACTTCTTCAGAATAAAAACAATAAATTCCAATAACTAGGATTTTAGATTGGCATTCCTAGCTAAGGATAACCATAAGGCATTCTTTAGCTGCATCTGAAACTTTAAAGGAAAAGCCCAGATGTGTGCTGAACTGGTAGCGAATGGTACCACAGATACTGAACCAGTGGAAATGGCCAACCTACTAGTGGACAGGTTCTCCCCCCTTTCCCCGCCACATACACTCCAAAATATTCCTACCACCTATTCTTCACCTATTATCTCTAAAGAGCAGGTCTTAACCACTCTCTCCATGGCCAAAAACAGCCTCTGTGGGAGCTGATACCATCCATCCAATTAGATTTATAATTGATTGTTTAATTAATTACTTAATTGTATAATGATTTGATACTTGTGTATATATACTGTGAATGGATGTTAACTGTTACTCCTTGAAGGCTTTTGGTGAGCCGAGGCGCTAGAGAATAGAAGAAGAAAATAAAACGTTATTTTCACTGGCTGTTTCTTTTGGTGGTATTCCAGTCCGTCTACAGTTGGTGCTGCAGTTTGGTGTTGCAAGTGATTTACTTTTGTCTTTATGGCCAGTGATCCAGGTGCGAATATTCCCAGAATTGTTAGGGAGGAAAACGCAGGCACCTCCCAACGTACCCTTGATGGCTTTATTAACATCAATATGGAGCATGGCTCTGATCGTGCAGATAGAAATGTGGACATTAATCCAGGTATTCCAGTATGGGAGCGTTTTTTGGCTGAAGCCAGAAGTAAACGTGGTAGTAACCCTTTTGCGCATGTTGGAAGGCGCTCTGCGGAATACTCAGGTGAAGTTAAAACTTTGCTTTTGAAATTGAGAAATCTAATGGACAAAGAAATGTTAACATATTATAATTATACAAGCCTGCAGAGGTATGTAGATCTTAATATTGTACCAAGAGGCTTAAGAGCAGTGAAATTTCCGTCAGAACCATTCATAGTTAAGTGTGCGACTGATAAAGCCTTTCTATCAAGATGGGAAAAAGCAGCACATTATTCTATTGAATGGTTAAAAATTCCGATAGAACGCGACATTCTTAAACTCTAATATTAAGAAAGAAATTTCAGTGGTGTGTACCAATTTAATGACTTCCTTAGAATAGGGCTGAATTTGAATCTTGTTTAACTGAGATTCAAGAGAAAATTACAACACATGAAAACAAAGTTATGGAACAAAAAAATGCATAAAATACAAAGAGACTTGCTCGACTTTGAAAATGGTACAGCCTTTTTTGGTGGATCCAATCAACAGTCACGTTCAAAAAGAGGTTATCTTAATGATAGCGCTAACCACAAGCTAGAACTGTTAGTACAACTAAAGATAAAGTGAAATATGCATATAGAGCACAAAGTGACAATGATATGGATAGTGACTTTCCACCGTTGCCATCACCAGTGGATGACTGTTTCCTTTCTGAATATTTTTGCCCCCAAAGATCTTTGGGGAGGCAACAGCAACAGAAAAGAACTTATACGGAACAGGAAGCACAGAGGGGAGGGCCATATCGTCATGGTGTGAAAACAAAAGGACTAAATGGTACTAATTTTGACTTCTGTTACTCTGTTAATACAGTTATTAACTTATCTGGATGTTTTATTAGTGATGAAATTTATACTGTCTTGAATCATGGACTTAAATTTGTACCTACAATTGTGCCAAAAAAATATGAATGTAAAATAGAACTTTTTAAGTTTATTCGTAAATTACATCTGTGGTATTATTTCAACTGTATTGTTGATGGAAGATCAAATTCTAGCGATTTATTAAATGATTCTCATAGTTTGAATAGAGATGTGTTAGAAGTCAGTAGTGACTCAATGAATGATTCATATTTGTCTTGTGTTAGTGAGTTGAATGCTTACTGCACTATAGATACGTCGACAATTAAAACTAACACTAAATTTATGCCACCATTTATACATGAAGGAATTAAGAATTTTTATACAATGGTTGGTTTTGAAGTTGATGGAATAATAGATAGTATGAATAAAGCAAATGTGAATTTTAACTTGTCAAAAAAAGAATGGACAGAGTTAATGAATTTTTCTAAACAGAATGAGTTAATAGTAAAGCCCTCAGATAAAGGCAATAAAATTGTAGTTATGCATTATACTCAATACTATAAAATGTGTATGGACCTACTAGAGGATGAGTCTATATATCGTGTAGTTCCCATAGAAGCTATATCAGTAGCAAAGGAAAATTATTTACATTTAATATTTAGAGACTTAAGATTAGGTTATTGGTCAGATAGGGATGTTGAAAATAAGTTGCATATACAAGAATGCAGCCCAGCTTATTTTTATTGTTTACCAAAAATACACAACGATATGATCAACCCTCCTGGTAGACCGATTGTTTCGGCTAGTAATTATTTTTTACATAATTTGGGGGTGATATTACATCGTGTTACTAAAAGAAGCAAAAAAACTTCCATCTTACATACAAGATTCGTTTGACTTTTTAAATAGAATCAAGAATGTAATTTGGTGTGAAGACATGTACTGGTTGACTTTGGATGTTAAAAGTCTCTATACCAACATTAGAAATGCTTTTGGAATAGAGGCTTTGTATAAACAGATGGGAGATTCACCACTAACACATTACATTACTGATTTGGTGAAATTCTGTTTAGAAAATAATTATTTTTATTTTGGTGACAGAGTTTTCCACAAAATTCAAGGAACAGCCATGGGTGCAGCATTTGCACCCATGTATGCAAATATCTTTATGGGATTGGTGGAATCTGAATATATTTACATGCACTTGTTTGTGAAGAAACATGTTATATATTATTTTAGATTTATTGATGATTTGATTTTTTTGTGTAAGGGAAGTAAATTGGAAAGTGATAAATTTGTTAAGGACATACAAATTAATAGGTTTAACATTAAGTTTGATGGTATACAATGTGGTGAGAATGTTTCCTTCTTGGATATTAATTTACAAGGAATTATAGGCAAACTTATAGTTACTAGTATACATAGAAAGTTTGATTGTTTAAACCAATTTTTGATGGGCACCAGTTGTCATCCAAAGCATACATTAGAAGCTTTACCGTATAGTGAGTTTTTAAGAATATCTCGTATTTGTAATAATGAAAAAGATTTTTTAAAAGAGATTAAGAATACAACAGAAATGTTTATAAAAAGGCAATATGATAGTCAACTAATAAATTTAAGTAGAAATAAAATATTTAATAAAAGATACAACAGGGGACCCCAATACCGGAAAAAACAAAATAAGGTAATGGATATAAATAATAAAGAAGACCTAGATAAAATTTTTATGGTCTCTACATTTAATATATGTAGTGAAGACATCAAGAGATGTATTCTACATTTTTGGAAGTTCTTACAGAACTTTAGAGAACTGGATGAGTTGATGAAAAATAAATTAAAGTTTGCCTATAAGAGAGGGAGAAACATTAAGGATATAATACACACTAGATTTATGAAGCCTATGCAGAGAATATATGGACAAATTATGGGTAAAGAAACAACACCATGTGGAAAATGTAAAATTTGCGCTTATGTAGTAAATGTCTTTCCTTATATTAATGGAATGACTTTTAAATCTAATGTTTTTTTTAGTTGTAGAACAGAACAAGTTATTTACATTATTCAATGTGGTTGCAAAAAATTTTGTGGGTCAAACTAAGAGAATGTTCAAAATTAGAATTATGGAACATTTAAGGGACATTAAAAATAATAAAATGGAAAGTCCCTTGGCACAGCATTTTGTAAAACATCATAATTCTGAAAGTGATAGCTTAAGGGTAACTATTTTGGAACAGGTTCTTAGAAATGAAGTTAGTGAAGGTAGAATAAGAAATGAACTTTTAAGGAAAGAGTTGACTTTTATTTTAAAATATCAAACGTTAACCCCTAAAGGGTTAAATACTGAATGTTGTTGGAAAAGTGTAATTTAATGTATTGTTTTTTAATTGGATAATTAGATTTATAATTGATTGTTTAATTACATACTTGTATAATGATTTGATACTTGTGTATTTAGATACTACAGAGTCCCTGACTCTCATAAATTCCTATATAAAAGCCCTGTTGCTGACCCAGAAACCATTTCCCAGAGTCCCAAAGGGGTTAAGGCCTCTATTGCTAAAAATCCTGTACCGTCTGAAAGGGATTCTAGAGCACTAGACAGATGGGGAAAGAAAGTATATACTTCAGCTACTCTAGCTATGAGGGCCTTAAATTGCTAGTTTCACATGATGAAATATCAACAATATTTGATGTCTCTCTTAAAACAAAAAATGAGCACACATACAGCGCAGCCTGATTACAAGGAAATGCACGATTTGTTGCATGCAGCAGAACAAGTGGGAAAACATACTTTGCAATGTGGATTTGATTCATTGGAAGCTTCTTGCAGAGCAGCTGTAACAGGGTCCATCATTCGTAGGCATGCTTGGTTAAAAGAACAAACTTTACCTGATCATGTTAAAGCAAAGTTATTGGATGCACCCTTACAGAAGGATGTTTTATTTGGTGTGAAAGCAGAAGAGGTTTTAAAGAAAATGGAGGATAAGGCAAAATCTATGCAGACGGTTAAGGATTTTTTACAGGTTCAACCCCCTCATTTCAGCAGAAATTGGCCAGCCAAGAACTGGTCCTTTCCAACGTCTGACAGACCACAGAAGGGCAAATACAGACACCCAAGGGGCAGAGGTCAGCCACAAGGCTCTTACAAGCCACGACAATGGGGTGCCACAACCCAGAAAGGAGGAGAAGACAGGTCTCAAACTATCAGAAGACAATCACAGTGACTTACCCCTCAGACTGCCAAGCAAATCACTCTTGGCAGCTTCCTTGGGAGGAAAACTTGCACTTTTTGCAGACAAATTGGCACATCATCACAAAAGACAAATGGGTCCTAAATACTGTAACTCAAGGATACAGGTTCCACTTTCACACTTTACCAAGGATAAAAGGAATGCCAAACCTGCCATCAAATCAGTGGGCAAAGGCTCAGACAAATTACAGCACTCATGGACATGAGAGCCATTCAGCAGGCTCCTACACAGGAGCAAGGACAAGGATTTTACTCAAGACTCTTTCTGGTTCCCAGAAAGGACAAAACCTGGAGACCCATTCTGGACCTTTCAATTCTAAACACATACCTGGAAGTACCCAAATTCAAGATGCTCACACTACAGCAACTTCTTCCCATGCTGGGCAAGAAGGTTTGGCTAGTAACGTTGGACCTCAAGGAGGCATACCTGCATGTCCCTATCAGACAAAATTGCAGAAGATACCTCCGATTTATAGCAGGTACAACTCATTACCAATTCTCTGCACTGCCCTTTGGCTTATCTACTGCGCCCAGGGTCTTCACAAAATGCCTGGCACCAGTAATTGCATACTGCAGACAAAGATGAATCCAAATATATCCATACCTGGACGACTACCTTATTCAAGCAGACAGCAAGGACATTATTTTAAAACATCTGACATTTGTAAAAAACCTACTAAGTTGCCTAGGGTACACAGTAAACGAAAAGAAGTCAAAATGAGTGCCCTCACAAGACATAATATTCCTGGGTGCCAGCTTAAATACAACTGCCCAGATGGCTTATCTCACGCCAGACAAGCAAGGACAACTGACTCAATACTTCATAATGATGGCAACAAAGACCCAACTCCCTGCAAGAAAAATTCTGCAGGCCTTGGGATTCATGGCATCTTGCATACTACTAATACCATATGCCAAACTGCATATGAGGAAATTACAATGGTACCTGAAAAGCGTATGGACTCAACACAGCCACAGCTTGGAAACAATAATACCACTAATTCCCTGCCTTCAATAGGAGTTTCTATGGTGGGCTCAGGCATGCCACCTCAACAAGGGTCAGCCTTTCACCTTGCTGACAGCCCAGGCAAACATTGTCAACAGATGCATCGGATTACGCCTGGGGAGCACACATGGCAGGACAGTGTATTCAGGGCAAATGGTCTGCAGATCAAATGCATCTCCACATCAATCAAAAAGATGCTAACTGTACAAAATGCCCCAACAGCTTTCAAGGACCTCCTACATCCAGGACAACTTCTAATAAAGACAGACAACACCACAGTGATGTGGTACATAAACAAACAAGGGGGCACACATTCCTACCCCTTATGCAGGCAAGCAATGACCTTGTGGAACACAGCACTGACCTACCAAGTTCAACTACAAGCACAATTCCTGCCAGGAAAGAAAAATACATTGGCAGACGAGCCAAGCAGAAATATCATGGATCCTCACGAGTGGAAACTAGACGCACAAATATTCGCAATGATAACTCAAAAATGGGGGAGCCCAGACATAGATCTGTTTGCCTCCCCCCAAAACTACCAACTGCGAAAGTTTTGCACAAGGACATACCACACACTAGCTTGGAAAGTGGATGTCCTCTCATTCAGTTGGAAAACACCAACAGTGTATGTCTTTCCTCCACTACCTCTTCTGGCAAAGGTGCTGCTAAAAGCCAGATTAGAGAGGCCACAAATTATGCTCATTGCTCCAGATTGGCCATGCCAACACTGGTATCCAATATTAAGGAACATGGCTTAAGGCCCACCATGGATTTTTACCTCAAATCCCTCACCTGCTGACTCAGCAAAACAATCAGATTCTACACAGCCAGCTCAAGACTTTAAATCTGGCTGCATGGCAGATTATCTAAACAACCAGTCAGCACTGGTCTCTCTACAGCTGTTATGGATGTCATTCTGGAGGCCAGGAGACCCATCACCAGGAAAGCCTTCTCAGACAAATGGAAAAGATTCTGCGCCTGGAACCAGGATAAAGGCCAAAATCCTCTTGTCCCAAATATTCCTCAGATTCTGCAATATTTAACTGAGATGTTGCACAAAGGCCTTTCCTTTTCATCTATAAAGATCCACGCTTCAGCTATTTCAGCTCATTACAACACGGATCCTCCTACTTTTTCACATCCATTATTAAGACAGTACCTCAGAGGGGCTAAGAACATAAGACCGCCCCGAAGAGCACCAACACCAACTTGGGACCTCAATTTTGTTTTGGAAAAACTTACATTACCGCCCTTCGAGCCAGCTTTTTCAGCTGGTTTACAATTTTTATCATGGAAAACTGCCCTGCTGCTAGCAACAACTTCAGCACGAAGAGTCTTAGTTACAGGCCCTAATGGTAGTGGAGCCTTTCATCATTTTTCATCAAGACAGAGTCTTTTTACGAACTAACCCTTCCTTTATGCCAAAGGTAGTATCCAGTGTGGCTCTAAACCAAACCATTCATTTACCCACTTTTTATCCAAACCCCCAGAATAAAGGGGAAAGGCTCCTACACTCTTTGGACATTCACAGACAATTACGTTTCTACTTGGATAAAACAAAGGTTTTCAGAAAATCTGATCAGCTCTTTGTATCCTATGCTGCAGGATCTCAAGGAAAGCCTATATCAAAACAGACCATTTCAAAATGGATAGGACATTGTATCCGTTTCTGCTACACACACCATGGGCAACCTGTACCTGGTAACATTAGGCCTCATTCCAAAAGGGCTACAGCAACATCAGCAGCCTTCCTCAGAGGGGTACCAACAAAGGATATTTTGGAAGCTGCAACTTGGAGTTCAGTGCACACCTTCACCAAGCACTACCACTTACCTCTATACTCAAACACCAGAGCTGGCTTTGCCACTGCAGTTTTGCAGGGCCTGCTAGCTTCTCCAAACCCTGTGTAGTACCAACCACCCAGCCTTAGTTTTGGGATTCAACCCAAGTGTGATGACTGCAGCAGTGTAATACGATGAACATAGCACCGTTTTGTATCTACCATAAATGTAAATGTTCGAGTGTTCACACTGCTGCAGTCCAAGTTACCCTCCCACCTTCCCCTCTTCTTACCTGGGTTTTATCTATAGCTCCCTGTTTATACAATCTCTAAGATGTATTTCTATATGGTGTATTTGCTTACAGCTGTAGATGTTGTTTTCTACTTATGTAATTTACTTAGGATTATGTATTGCCTTCCTATTTGGGGGCACCTGACATCTGGGGCAAGAAAAACTGAAGAAAATGGCGTTGGCTGCCTCTTTTATACCCCTGTCGCACTGACTTCGGGGAAGAAGCGACAGCAACCGATGTCGGACCAAGACTTTGGAACTCGGGCCGACTGCAGGACCGCCTGACGGCAGATAACCCAAGTGTGATGACTGCAGCAGTGTGAACACTCGAACATCTACATTTATGGTAGGTGCAAAACTGTACTTTTTGAGCTTTTGTTTCCTCTCTCAGTTTTATTCAGTTAACTTATTTAATAGTGAGAGGTACGTGTCAGTGTGACTTCATCATTTCTATGTATTAGTGTAAAGCATAAGCCATCAGATGGGAGTACAAAAATCCAAGTTTCTTATATGAACGCTTGTTTTTGCTGGCTTTGTAGATGTGCCTCGCATACAAACCAAAGTTCAGTGGAGTGTTGACATGGAACCATTGTGAGTCTTCAGAGAGAACAGTAGACTGCTATTTAAAATTCTGACTAGAGTGAAGACGAATTAGGTAGTTTAAAACCTTAATGTTATGATTGAAGTAGTCACGCATCCCTTCTTCTTATAAGGGTTCTGTGTCTTTTCCTTTTGAAGAACTCTTAAGAACTTGAAATTTGTAAGTTTTCCTGTTCCTTTTCAAAGCTTTTTGGTGTACAGTTCCTACAAATGTCACTTGGACAGCACTTGGTGTCTGTGACCTCTGCTCTCATGATCTTTATGTTGCAAGCTGTTTTTAGGGAGCAATGTTTTGTTTTTTTCACAAAGATCACGCAGCCTACTAACATTCCTCAAAAAAGAACTTTAGTCCATTCACCTCCCTGCTTTTTTTTTTTAGGGAAAATTTCAAGTGAGGAGCTTTTCATACCTTTGATATGCATGGTCAGCAAACATCGTTGATGCACACATTTAGGAAGACAGACCAGATTGCAAACCTCTGCTTCAAATGTCCTCACTAGGTCCATCACAGCCCACCATTCTATGCTACAAAAAGCTACCTGTCCATTAGGTATCAGCTAGTAAAATAGCACTCCACTTTCTTTCTCCATACCTCCTGTTCATCACCAGTGTGTACCACAAGACTCTGTCCTTGGTCCCCTTATTTTTAACATTCACACTAACACCATTTACATATCACACAGCAGGCCTCCCTAATATAATATGCAGATGAATCCTCACTCGTGCACATCAGATAACATGACACATCTGAAAAAAAATACTCGGGAAGCTTTAACAGCCAATGAAACATGACTTTGTAACTATCAACTAATACTCAGCCTAAAAAATACTATTTTTCACCCAAATCCCTACCTTGTGAAAAAATGAAACTCAAAATCCCATCTTAATACTGCAGCAATTGAAGTAACTTATAGCAAATTATTAGCGATGATAGTGGATGATCTTAAATTTGGCCTGCATATAAAAAATTGCATAAATAACCTCACCAAAAACAAGGGATACTTTACAGAGCAAAAAGCTTTCTCTCCAATGCAACTAAAACTACACTTAGCACTACTTATTCCTTTTACTACTTTGACACTCCCATCCTTACTAACCTCCAGATGTCACAAAAATCAAAACCTGAACACAGCTGTAATAAAATGGCTAAATTTGCAGCAAATACCCCTTTCAGAATCAACCATCTTGTATTACTAGTAAACCTAAATGTGTTAAAACTACCTCATCAGCTAACGTATACATAGCTCTTTACCACCTATAAAATTACCTACCATTCCTCTGCTTGTCTAGCACTAAATACCATTCTACACACATACAGTCCAGTGACCAAAAACGCCTCTGTCCACAAACCTATCAAATCTGATGGGCATTGTCTACTCCTACCATGTTGCTAAGGCCTGGAACTCCTTACCTGTATACAGCAGGTTAGTGCCCTCCATCCAGTCCTTTAAAACCATTCTGAAAAACTTCCCAGCCAAAATCTGGCTCTGTTCTTGCTCGACCCTGGGATAAACTACATCCTTAAATATGAAGTACCTGTTCAGTACCATACACCTCCTTACTCTCCCTTCCTTACTTCAATTAATTTCTCTTTCAACACTTTAAACATGCCATAACACTGTTTTTTTTTCTCACTTCATATTGCCTTTCCTGTTTTCATTATACTACCTTCCTTTTAATTTCTCCATAAGTTGGATACAATTTCTGTAAATATTAAATCATAGTCAAAGTTTTATGTATTCTTAACCAATGCAGTTTGGTGTAATTATTTAAACTGTAGATCATTGTGTATTTTTGAAGATTGTAAAGTTTTTGTTCAAAATGTTTTAATAATACTTGGGAGCATTTCTTTCCAGGTATCTGCTGAAAATGGGCACCTACCCAGTCAGACTTTCCTGATAATCAAATGCCAAATTTCTTCCTTTACTCCAGATAAGGAAGGTATTGGACTAGGCGAAGAAACACTAAAGTAACATTATGGTTACAAAGTTCTTGTTCAGAAAATAAATGTAATCTAAAATCATGTTTCTATCAAGGTTAAGTAAATTTTACCAATATTTAAAAAGACTTTTTGATGCTTGCTTTTAACTCCACATCCTTCTTATGATAAACAGAACCCAATACTACATCACAACCAATTGATGTACCCTATCCACGACATTGGCAATCCTTTGCCATTTCCAAGCAGTCATCTGTCAGTATTGAACCCAAAACCATCCTTTGGGTAACTTCAACTATCCCTCCAGTAGCTGGAAAACAGATATGCTCAAAGATTTCTGGACTTTGCCACTTCCTTAGACCAACTAGTCTGAATCCTAAAGAAGCTCAAAAATATTGGACCTGGTTCTCACCAGTATGTCCCCCCCCACTGTTTAACACCTATAATTGTCCAATCACTAGCCCTGACTGCTGTGCAGTTGACTTGTGTCAGAGCTGAACTACCTTGAAATAGGATACTAGGCTGTTGGCCCGGAGGCCCTTATAAATCTAGCCGAGAATTTTCCCTAATTTCCCACAGTCAGCACCTGTTTCCCTGTACAGCAGGGACACAGGTGGGATCCCAGGGGTATATTTTCCGTTTCCTGTTCAGTCCAGGTTCCTCTTAAAGATGGCTAGAGAAGTACTCTGCTTGACATGGAGAAGGGAGTCTGTTCCACAGATGGGGATGTCTTTGGGACACAGATCTATCCCAACAAGTTCTATCAATGTTACAGACCAGGTTGAGGCTTTGCTTGCAGGTTGTGCGAGTGGAGTTTGACTTACGGATATGCAGCAGCTCCATCAAGGCTGGGTCGGAGATGACCTTGTATGTCAGACACAGGTCACCTCTGAGCTGTCTGTATGAAACTAGGGACAGGGCTTTTAGCCTATCTCTATAGGGTAGGTGTTTGAGACCCTGGTTTTTCCTGGTCAGGAACCTCTGTGTTTTCCAGCTGTTGCATGTGCTTGGCAAGATACATGCCAAAAGGGGTACTGTACTCGATAATGGGTCTGATAAGGGAGGAGTACAGGGGTGTTATTACCTCATTTCTCTTGGATGAAATACCCTTACTTATGAGGTGGACCATTTAGAAATCCTTCTGTACAACAGAGGCAACATGGTGGTCAGAAGTCAGGTTGCTCTCAACCTTGGGTGCCCAAGTTCCTCACAACAGATTGTGTGCTTAGTACGTTATTAATGTCATGAGTAGTGGGGATGCCAGTTTCCTCAAAGGGGATAATGACGCATTTCTTGTCATTCAGTTTGGGGCCATGCTTTTGGCACCAGTCGTTAGGTTGGGTAAGGCTCTCTTGGTGGGTGTTCACATCACTAGGTGAATTTAAGACAGTGCGCAGCTTGCAATGATCTGCAGACTTGGTCAGCCACAGACCACTGGTTTTGGCTTGCACCTCAGAAAAGTATACCCCAAACAGTAGAGGCCCCAAGACCAATTGTTGGGGTACACTGCTTGTTATGGGTCTACTACTAGAGGTGACGTCCCCTCTTTTGACTGAATGGGCAGCTAGTTAGCTACCCATCTGGTAACATACAGGTTGATGCCTAGCTGGGAGAGTTTATCTGTTATGCCTGAGTGGGGAATAGTGTTGAAGGCTTTGGCTGGGTCAAGGTAGGCAGTGTGCACAGTCTTCCTCATCCATGGCTTTGGTGACTGTTTCAAAGAAGTCAGTCAAGTTTAACATACATGATCTCCCTTTGACAAAACCAAACTCTGTGGGGTCAAGCGTTTGGAGGCTGCAATGTCCTTCTTTATAAGGTCCATGATGCTGTTTTCCATGGCCTTGCAGATCAGACTAGTTAGGCTGATGGGCCTATAATTGCCTGGATCAGTAGATACTCCACCTTTGTGTAGAGGATGACAGTCGCTGTCCTCCATTCAGCTGGGATGAAGCCGGTGCTCAGGCTTTGGTAGAATAGGGTGCCGAATGGAGCTAAGAGCTCATGGCTGAGTTCATGTAGAATACAGCCAGGGGTGTTGTCTGGTCCCATGGAGACTGTATTTTTTGCCTTTGAGAAGGAATTAAAGACCTGCTCCCTGGTGAAGAGTGAGGGGACACAGGTGCTGAGGATAGCCTGGTTTACTGATGGGGGGGGGGGTGAAGTTTTCACTGAACCTGTTTTGTCAGCAGGCTTGGCTATATCTGTGGCTTTTGTGTATGTGGTGTTATTGACCACCAGTTCAGAGCAGATTTGGGTGTTACCTTTGAGATTGCGGATGTATGTGAAGAAGGCCGTATGGATTTGGCGATTTGGACTAAGTATTTCATCAGTGACCTTATTTGCTTGTTCAGACAAAGGAGAGATTGCTTCCAACTTGGCACCTGCTTCTTCTTGGTCCTGGACAGCAATTTTTTCCTTTTTATTATAGAGTTTATTGCTGCTGTCCACTAGACAGGTTTGCTCTTCCTTGAGGAAGATGATTTGGTCCTGTCAGGTATTGCTGAGTCCGTACAGCTATGTAGGTGCTCATATAGCTTTTCGATGTAGGCTTGGACATTAGTGCTAATTCCAACTGAAGGGACAGTGGCTGTGAAGCTGCTTATACCTGCTCTCAGGAGATTGTAGTTAGCTTTGGAAAAGTTTTTTTTTGTTTGACCCTGACTGGGGGGGGGGGTCAGGGGAGATGGTGACGTCAAAAGTGATCACTTTATGGTCTGATCTTACCAAGGCAGCAGTTAACTGCACTTGGAGTGTCTCCTGTGCATCATACTGTTTGACCAGTCTAGAGGTGTGTATGTCTGGTAAATATTGAAACTGCACCTCCTTTGGCTTTGTTAGCCCTCCATTTGGGGTCTGAAAGTATGGTAGGATGAGTAACCTGGTAAGGCTGGGGTGCTCTCCGTAGCCTTGAACCAGGTTTCAGTAACTGCACAAATGTCAGCATCCTCCAGGGCAAGGAATGCTTGCAATGAGTGCAGTTTCATGCTAAGACTGCTAGCATTTAGCAGCATACCCTTTAAATTTCATTTATAAAAATTTTTCATGTTGATAATTTTGTGCTCATGACTTTGCTTAAAAAAGCACTGTGAGGGAGGTAAAAGCCTTTGACAGAAGCCTGAAGCCCAGGGGAGACTGATGAAGGCCATCTCTGGCAAAACATTGTGGCCTGTCAGTCATGTCCTCCCAGGCTGTCAGGCACTGGATCCCCTTGGAGTAACATCAGAAACGATGCCAATTATTAGTCAGTCATTTTCTGTTTGTATTGGCGCATCATTCTGGTTGGTGATAGGATGCTGCTTAAGGCTAGGGACATACCTGCCTGGGACATGCATTCAACAAGCTCTATTATGTCTCTCTTCATAAAGTCCAGAGAAGTACATCTCATGTCATTCACACCAACATAAGAGACTTGAGTGCGTGCGTGATATGGTGGATTCTAGCACCTGACAAGCAACTCACTGTGAGTTTTTCCTTGTCTAGCCTGGTGAAGGGCACATATGTGTGTCTCACAATAGAATCTCCTATGAATAGAATGTTGGGTTTGTGGCTGGGCCTTAGGCTGTGAGACATAGGCGTGTGTAGTATGTGTAATGCTTGGTGCTGTGGGTTTCAAGACTACTCCATGGCAAATCTACTTCAGCTAAGTAGTGATCTGATGAAATTCCTAATCCTCCTCACTTCAGTGAGACTACCTCACCCACTGCCCTATTCACAATTTATATCTATGCACACCTTCAAGCTTGCATTAAGTTTTTGGTCTGTCTGACAGTGCCAGATTAAAGAACCAAGCCCATTTGGTGGAACCCCAATGTAAATAAAGTATACAGGAAGAGGATGAAACTCATAAACCCATAAAAGCAGTTGTAGCACCTCATTAGCTAGATGGAAACTCAAACGTTCAACAAAGATTGTAGAAATAAAATAAAATCCCCCTAAAGCAAGCACAAACGGAGAATTGCTATTTAGCCAAAAAGCCGTCTTTAGCTGTCAGTACCCATATAGCCAGTATTTAGAAATGCTTTAAGTTAATCCAGGATAACACCATGGTACTCATCCTTTGAATACACAGCCAAATTTGTTTGCTTGTAAGTTAACTTTTACTACTTTACTGCTGCAGTCTTTTCACAGCACATTAGCTTGCCTACCCCCCCATGGATTTGTGCCAAAGGTATGACTAATTGTAGACATCCCACTCCATAAAGGGGACCCACTACTGATCTAGGTAATTGAGCCATAATTCTCACCAGCTTTATCAGTAAGTCAGTGGAGAGCATCATTATGTAACTTAAGGGCATAAACAGTCTTAATCTTGGACCCGAGCGAGTCTGAGTTTGTTAAAGGCCGATCCTGTCTCTCAAACTTGGGGGACTTTAGAACAAGTTACTGAATCATTAGATACAGAGACAGATCAGTCCGCACTGTATACCTGGACTTGTTCAAGGCCTTTGGTACCATTCCACATTCTGCCATTTTAAATAAGCTAATCGAATTAAAAGTAAACCCCCCTGCAGTTACCCACTGGATAGCAAACTGGTTAAACAAAACCCAGTCGGTTAGTGTTGGGGGCATGCTCTCGTCAGAAAGTAGTTTGTCCTCCAGGTATCTTTGGTATATGTTACTTGATGTCCGAGCTGATAAAGGCCAGTGACTGAAGTTTACTAATGTTTGAAACCTGGGGCTGTCGAGATTTTCCCAGTGACCTCTAGATTCTAGAGGAGGGCCTAACAAACACTAACAAGTGTTTGGATCGCAGACTCGAATGAAATACCAAGAACTGCAGCATTGTGTCCTTTGGCAAACATGTGCACCCATGCTCGTATCACACAAGTGACACTCCCTTGAAAATTCTCTGCCTTGGGCACTTTCGCAGACAACGAACTATACCATAATAGGAAAATCTTTTTGTATAGCCCGCCTAATCACCAGGATTGTATCTTCTAGATTCAGTGAAATCGTGACCTCCCTGTGCTCTTCCCTTGTCAGAATAGTAATAGAGCATAATGCCCCTTTTTGTATGCATGTGTCTAGACATATGACACTGCTCACAAGAGTGCCACATTTTCATACCATGTAAATTAAGAGCATGATCACTGTTGCAGTCATTACACTTGGGGTTATCTGCCTGAAGGTAGCCTTCAGTCAGCCCGAATACCAGCGATTTAGTATTTCTGCGTCGGTTGCTGTCACTCCAGGACTGACGTCAGGTCGTCAGGGGTATAAAAACAGGCAGCCAACGCCATTACATCAGTCTTTCTTGCCGAGGAGCCCGAAGCAGAAGCAGGTCGCACGAGTGCTGGTCGGTTGCTACCTGAGTTTTCGTTTCCGAATTGAATTATCCTGAAGTCTTCTAAAGCTAAGTACCCTGTTGGGGACCCTTTTTTCTTGCTCTAACCGATGTCAGAAATGGTTAACAATAGTCTTGCCTGTGGAAAGCAAATACCACAGAGAGATTTCCATTTTTACTGCATCACCTGTTTAGGCCCAGACCATGACGTACCTCGCTGTTGGTTTTGTGCCTTGTTCAACACCCAAACTATTCGTCGTTGGGCCATTTTTGTTGCAAAATACTTTTGTTCTATATCTCCATATTCCGAAATGGCTTCAGTAAGCCATCTGACTACCGATCTTTCGAAAAAATGTAAGGATAAATACAGAGACAGACTGCACAGGTCCAAAGCTGCCGATGACGCTTCCGTTAAGCTAGTCGCCAGTCTGCCAGTACTCAGTGAGGTGCTTTCACAGCCCCTGATGTCCGCTTCAGTCGATTCGCAGGCCTCTACCGAGACCCGTTCAGAGTCTGGTATGCTGCGAGATTCTTATTCAACTACAGAACCTGCGGATGTCTCTACCTTGGATGGGTCAGAGCCGCTGAGCAGACACCAGCTTCTGAGGAAGTTCTTCGCACTACCGATGCTCGACACAAACAGACTTCTTTCACGTCTTCGGTTCTATCTAAAACTACCGAATTTCTAAGGCCAAGATCACATGCTACGTCTAAAAAAAGCTAAAGCGCATGCACCTGCTCTGTTGCCACAACATCAAATGCTTAAAATGGCAGACCACCTTGTTATGCTGATTAGGGGAAGTCAGCCTTCCCCTGCTAAGAGAAGACCTGTCCCCCAGCAGCTTCAACAGACCAAGAGTCCGACTCTGAGGTATCTGATTAGGAAGATTTACCCTTATCTGCTTATGAGGATTCAGATGCAGTGGAATCCATTCCCTCGGCTTCTCCTCCAGAGGATTTTTCTTTTGGTGAAACCTTGCATACTTTAAGAGAGCATTTCCACTGGGAATGCCAAGACTATCCTCAGTCCAGAAAGACACTCGAAGAATTTCTGGATTTGCCACAACATAGGCCTTTTACAATACCCTCAGTCCTGGATGTTTGCATGATGTCTTTATGGAATCCAGTTTAACTCCTGATACTTTATCCCCTGCTCCCAGGAAACCGGACAGGTATTAGAGTACCTGACTCTGACAAATTCCTTTTCAAAAATCCTACTGCTGATCCAAAGGTTATCTCCCAGGGGCCTAAAGGTATCAAAGCAACCACAGCTAAGAATCCCACCCCTTCGGACAGGGCTTCTAGAGCTCTGGACAGATGGGGTAAGAAAGTATATACCTCTGCAACTCTCGCCATTAGGGCCTTGAATTGTTAGTTTCGCATGCTGAAATACCAACAACATATTATGGAACTTATTAAACAAAAAATACCTACCTTTACAGACTGTGCAGAAAATAAAGAATTGCATGAACTTATGCATTCTGCAAGCCAAGTCAGCAAGCATACATTGCAGTGTGGCTTTGATGCCCTAGAAACGTCTTGCAGGGCAGTAGTCACTAGTTCTGTACTGAGAAAGCATGCTTGGCGTAAGGAGTAGACCTTGCCAGATCATGTCAAATCAAAGTTATTAGACGCTCCTTTGAACAGAGACAAGCTCTTTGGCACCAAACCAGAAGAGGTTCTTAAAAAGATGGAAGATAAAGCTAACTCTATGCAGACAGTCAAATAATTCCTGCAAGTACAGCCTCCTAGATTCAGTAGGCATTGCCTGTCAAAGCATTGGTCCTTTCCAGCCCCCTCAAGGCCATCTCAAACTAGACCCAGGGGAAACAGACCCCCTAGACTACAGTCTCAGGATATGCAGAGATCTAAGCAGTGGAGTGCCTCCACCTCTAAAGCAAGGAGTGCTAAACCACTCCCTTACGGAAAGAATTCCCAATGACTTTTCAACTCCACTCCCCACCTCTACCCAACAGCTTGTGCCCCTAGGAGGAAAACTTGCCCTGCATGCAAAAAACTGGATTTCCATCACCAAAGACCGATGGGTCCTCAACGTTGTATCCCAGGGGTACAGATTTTACTTCCAGTCAATGCCAACCCCAAAAGGGTTCCCAGACCTTACTCCAAACCAGTGGGCAGAGGCACAAAACTAAGTTCAATCCCTGCTGTCTATAAGGGCAATTCAACCTGTTCCTGTGGAACAGATAGGTCAAGGATTCTATTCCAGACTTTTCTTGGTACCCAGAAAAGAGGGCACTTGGCACCCAATCCTAGATCTTTCAAATCTCAACATCTTCCTGGTGGTACCAAAATTCAAAATGCTCACCCTGCAGCAGCTTCTACCTATGCTAGCCAAAGATGCCTGGTTAGTCATCTTAGACTTAAAAGAAGCCTATCTGCACATCCCTGTAAGGGAGTCATGCATGAAATATCTACGCTTCAGGGCGGGATCAATGCATTAACGGTTCTCTGCACTACCCTTTGGCTTATCCACTGCTCCCAGAGTATTTACAAAATGCCTGGCCAGAGTCATTGCTTAATGCAGACAGAGAAGTATTCAAAGTTACCCGTACTTGGACGACTCCCTGATTCAGGCAGCAGTCAGGAAATGCTGTTGCAGGACCTGACATTTGTTTAAAAAAAAAAAAAAAAAAAAACCTAACCTCCCTGGGGTACACTATCAACGAAAAGAAATCAAAACTAGTCCCCAGTCAAAAGATTGTATTCCTGGGAGCAAGCTTGGACACAGCATCCCAGATGACATTCCTCACTCCAGAAAAACGAGCCTTTCTGTTAGACTATTTTACTCAAATGGCCACCTGAACTCATCTATCCGCAAGGAAAATCCTGCAGGCCATAGGGTTCATGGCCTCATGCATTCTCCTAATTCCATATGCCAGACTGCATATGAGGAGAAACGTCAATGGTACTTAGTCTTTGGTGACAACATTCTCAGGACCTGGAAACCATCACTCCTATATTACCCTGTTTAAGGGCAGAGTTTCTTTGGTGGGCAGCAGCATGCAACCACAATAAGGGACTGCCCTTGACTCATTCCCGCGCTGCCCAGACTCTAACCACCGACTAATCAGACTAGGCCTGAGGGCACATTTGGGATGCCAAATGCATTCAGCGCCACTGGAGCCCAAACCAAATTCATCTGCACATCAACCAAAAAGAGATGCTAGCTGTGCAGCACGCTCTTGACAGCTTTCAGATCCCTACTGTCTCACCAGGACACCTGCTAATAAAAACAGACAACACAGTTATGACACCAAGCGGGGGTGGGGTGGGGGGGCACTCTTATCCACTCTGCAGGCTAGCCATGGTCATGTGGAACGCGGCCTTGGACATGCAGGTCCATCTGCAAGCTCAACTCCTGCCAGGCAAATAAAACTCACTGGCAGACTACTTAAGCAGAAATCTCGACCCACATGAGTGGCAACTAGAGCCCAGCACCTTTAACCTACTGATTCAGAAATGGGGGACCCCAGAGATGGATCTCTTTGCCTTCCCCTGCAGTCACCAGCTCAGCAGATTCTGCACCAGGACACCTCACAGCAAGACCTGGAAAGTGGATGCCCCATCCTTCCAGTGGGTAAATCTCTCAATCTATGCCCCCCCCCGCCCCTTCTCTCAAGTTTTTGCTCAAGATAAGACCGGACAGACTAAGGACAATTCTGATTGCCCCAGCACTGGTACCCACTCCTGCACATCCTGTCTCTGGTGCCACCCTGGCACCTACACCAGAACCCAACCCTGCGCTCTCAGCAGGCGGACAGATCTTGTATCCACAACTGCAAACCCTAAATCTTGCAGCCTGGCTTATTCCTTGAACTCTTCCCAGTAACCAGCCTAAGCAAGCAGGTGCTGGACTTAATTCTTGAAGCCAGAAGCCCCAGTACAAGGAAATCCTATGCTAAGTGGAAAAGGTACTGCTCCTGGATTCAGTCTAAAGGAGAGGACACAACTCTGCCCTCCCTGCCTGTAATCCTGGATTACTTGGCAGATCTGCTCCACAGAGGCCTATCCTTCTCCTCCATTAAGATACATGCCTCTGCCATTCCGGCTCATTAGAACACTGAGCCACCTCTCTTCTTTCACCCTCTTATCAAACAGTTCCTGAGAGGGGCAAACGACTTAAGGCCACATAGGAGAACACCCACCCCTGCTTGGGACCTTAACTTTGTACTGGAAAAGCTCACGCTACCCCAACCCCCCCCCCCCCCTGAGCCTGCTGTGATTGCAGAGTTAAAATTCCTCTCTTGGGAAACGGCCTTGCTTCTGGCCATCACTTCAGTGAGAAGAGTGTCTGAGCTACAAGCACTTATGGCTGTGAAACCCTTCATTACTTTCCATGCTGACAGGGTTTCCCTCAGGACTAACCCTTCCTTTATGCCTAAAGTGTTGTCCAGTGTGGCTCTCAACCAATCTATCCCTTTGCCAACCTTCTTCCCTAATCCTCAAAATAAAGGGGAAAGGATACTGCACTCCTTGGATGTGCACAAGACCGCTCAGATTCTATTTTGATAGGACCAAGCCCTTCAGGAAATCTGACCAGTTACTAGTCAGCTTTGCACCAGGGGCAGAGGGCAAGGCCATTTCAAAGCAAACTATTTCCAATTGGATAGCACGTTGCGTCCATTTTTGCTGCAAGCACCGTGGGAAACCAACCCCTCAGGGGATCAGAACACTCCACTAGGGCAACTTCCACCTCTACAGCTTTCCTCAGGGGAGTCCCTACCAGGGACATCCTGGAAGCTGCTACCTGAAGTTCTGTACACACCTTCACCAAGCATTACCACCTGTCTATCTTTTCCAAATCCAGGGCAGGTTTTGCAACAGCAGTCCTACAAGGCGTACTATCCAGCCCCAACTCTTCTTGACTGCCTCCACTCTTCTTCAGCTTTGGGAATTTACCCAGGTGTAATGACTGCAATAGTGAAAGATGAAGAACATAGTACAGTTGTCCACCTAACATAAATGTAGATGTTCGAGTTTATTCACTGTTGCAGTCCTTGATGTCCTTCAAGGATGCATCTGCAGTCCTTACAAATGGGTTGTCCTGTCGTCAGGCAGCCCTTCGGTCGGCCGGATTCCAAAGTCTGGGTCTGGCTTCGGCTGGTGTCGCACTTCACCCGACGTCATAGCTGCAGTTACTCGGGTATAAAGGCATCGGCCGACGCCATTTTCCTCCATCTTTCTTGCCGCGTGGCGCCCGAAGCAGAAGCTGTTCGCAAGTGCCGGTCGGTCAGATCCAGAGATTACTACTACCGAATACTACTACTACGAAGACTTCTAAAAAGCTAAGTACCCCGTTGGGGACTCTTTCTTGCCTCAGCCGATGTCAGAAAAAGTGAATAACTGTTTAACTTGTGGGAAACAAATACCTCATAATGATTTCCACTCTTACTGCTTACCTTGTTTAGGCCCAGACCACGACGTAGCAGCTTGTCTAGCCTGTGCTTCTTTTAACCGACGGACGCTTAGACGTCGGTCGGAATTTGCTGAGCAGTTTTTCGGCTCTGATTTATTATTTATTATATATATTATGCCGTCGGATCCTCCGACTTCTCAAATATCCAAAAAACGCAAGGAAAAGGACCGACACTCGCGGTCCGCGGTTTCGGCCGAAACCGCGGTTAAGCCGACCACGAGTGTCTCGGTTTCGGCTGAAACTGAGCTAGCGGTTCTTCCTTCAGCCGAAAACATGCCTTCTACCAAGGCCTCTTATAACCTGGTAGAATCGGCTTCTGAAATCCAACCTGCAGTTGCGGTTTCTCAGGAATTATCTGACACTATTCCCTTGGATATTTCAACCCCTGCACATGGAGCTGCTAGGCCTCCTGCAGCCATGTCCATTAAGGCCTTTGCCAGGGCTAAAGCAGCTAAAGCTACAAAATCTGTGCCTGTTAAGACCCCCTCTCACAGGCCCAGCTCCAGTTCCCAAATGCTTTCTTTAGCTGAGGATCTCATTTCTTTAATTCGGGGATCCCAACCTCATCCAGACAGGGCCTCTCACCCACCTCCAGAGAAGAGGCCTAGAGCAGAGCCCCCTGAGCCTGTGTCCACAGATGATTCCTCTGATTCAGATAATACAGACCCTCCAGAGGCTACTTATTCCCCTTACGAAGACTCTGATGCTGAAGAGTCCATCCCTTCTGCCTCTCCACCTGAGGAATTTTCCTTTGGGGAAATCTTGCATGCTATGAGGGAACAATTTCAGTGGCAGGGCCAAGATTTCTCTGACTCCAGGAAAAGGCTTAGAACCTTTTTGCATTTACCACAACATAGGCCTTTAGCTATACCTCCAGTTCTTTCTGTTGTAGATGATGCATTTAATGATGCTTGTACTGCTCCTGATTCTTTACCTCCGGCCCCTGCTAAGCCCGATAGGTTCTAGAGGGTCCCGGACACACATCACCATTTATACAAGGCTCCTTTTGCAGATCCTGAGACTATCTCCCAGGGGCCTAAGGCTGTAGCAACTACCTCTGCTAAAAATCCCCTCCCCTCTGAAAGGGAATCCAGGTCCTTAGAGAGATGGGGTAAAAAAGTTTACACTTCTGCTACTCTGTCAGCTAGGGCCTTGAACTGTCAATTTCATATGATACAATATCAAGAATTTATGCTAGACCAGTTAACTAAAAATCTGTAATCTGATGAACCTTTAGATAAGAAGTATGTTCAGGAAATGGTACATAACATTCAGCAAGTTAGTAACCATTCCTTAAAATGCGGCTATGATGCACTGGAGGCTTCCTTTAGATCAGCCATGACTGGCACAGTTATCAGAAGGCATGCATGGTTAAAAGAGCAGGCCTTACCGGACCATGTCAAATCAAAATTATTAGATGCTCCCATGGACAAGGTCAATTTATTTGGTTCTCCTGCACAACAGGTACTGAAGAAAATGGAAGAGAAAGCAAAATCTGTACAAACAGTGAAAGATTTCTTACAGGTGCAACCTCCAAGGTTTAGCAGGAATTGGCCCTCCAAAAATTGGTCATTTCCAGACTCCTCCAAAGCACAGAGAGGCAGGAATAGGCGTTAAAGAGGCAGAAACCAATCCAGGGGTGCCTACAGGGGACGCCAATGGCAGGGTAACAACCAGCGAGGCACAGACGCAGCCACCACCACTGCAACAGGACAATCCCAGTGACTTGGCTCTGGCACCGCCTACCAGGGAACAACTAGAAGCACCCTTAGGCGGAAAGCTAGCTTTATTTTCAAAGAACTGGCATTACATCACAAGAGACAAGTGGATTTTACAAACTATAGACCAAGGTTACAGGTTTCATTTCCATACACTACCAGGAAAGAGAGGAATGCCAAACCTACCACCAAATCAAAAGGCAGAAGCTCTAAAACAAGTAAATCAATTATTAAAAATAAGAGCTGTGGAAAAAGTGCCATATATGGAGCAAGGAAAGGGCTTTTACTCCAGACTCTTCCTAGTACCAAGGAAAGAAAGCAAGTGGAGACCTATCCTCGATCTGTCCGCTTTAAACACATTCCTCATTGTTCCACAATTCAAAATGCTGACCCTACAGCAGCTTCTTCCCATGCTGGGCAAGGAGTCTTGGCTGGTTACTCTAGATCTCAAGGAGGCATACCTGCACGTCCCCATACGACCAGATTGCAGAAGATACCTCAGATTTCTTGCAGGATCAGAGCATTATCAATTCTCAGCATTGCCCTTTGGCTTATCTACTGCGCCCAGAGTGTTCACGAAATGCCTGGCATCAGTAATCGCTCATTGCAGGCTTCAGGGAATCCAAATCTACCCTTACCTGGACGACTGCCTGATACAAGCGGACAACAAAAACAAGCTAACAGAAGACTTGAAAAGAGTCATTTACCTTCTACAAGCCCTGGGATATACAGTCAGTATAAAAAAGTCAAGGCTGATACCATCCCAAAAGATAACCTTTTTGGGTGCGGAGCTGGACACATCCAAACAAATGGCATTCCTAACAGTAGAAAAGCAGGAGCAACTCCCTCTCTACTTCTTGGCATTAACAAAGCAAAACCATCTAACAGCAAGGAAAGTCCTACAGGCATTGGGCTTCATGGCATCCTGCATAATTTTGGTCCCACATGCCAGACTGCACATGAGAAAGCTACAGTGGTACCTAAAGAATTTATGGTCTCAGCACAAGCACAGCCTAGAGACTCACATTCCAATAATTCCATGCCTGAAGCAAGAATTCCATTGGTGGGCTCAGGCCTGTCAAACAAACGAAGGACTGCCCTTCCACAGCACTCAACCAAGCCAAACCATCACAACGGACGCCTCAGACCTCGGATGGGGGGCCCACATGATGGACAAATGCATACAAGGTTTATGGAGTCAAGAGCAACTGCATCTACATATAAACCTAAAGGAAATGCTGGCAGTAAAACTGGCAATTCAGGCTTTCAAACCATTTCTTCATCAAGGCCAGCTGATAATAAGGACAGACAACACCACAGTTATGTGGTACATCAACAAGCAGGGAGGCACACATTCGTACCCTCTATGCCGGATGGCCCTGGACCTCTGGAATGTGGCCCTGAGTTACAACATTCAGTTACAAGCAATTTTTGTACCAGGAAAAGAAAACACTTTAGCAGACATACTAAGCAGGACTACCACTGATGCCCACGAATGGATGCTGCATCCGGACATCTTCAAAACCATAACAAGAAAATGGGGTCTCCCAGAAATAGATTTATTTGCATCCCCACACAATCACCAATTAAAGAAATTCTGCACCAGGACGTACCATCCACTGGCATGGAAGGTGGACTCCCTATCCTTCAGTTGGAAAAATCTAACAGCATATGCATTCCCACCACTTCCTTTGATGCACAAGGTGCTATTGAAGATCAAAGAGGACCGTCCAAGGATAATTCTGATAGCTCCAGATTGGCCAAGGCAACATTGGTACCCATTACTGAGGAGCATGTCTCGGGAACAGATGTGGCCCTTACCCCTAGTTCCCTTGCTGTTAACTCAGAACAACTACAACACCCTGCATCCAAACCTGAAAACTCTGCAGCTGACTGCCTGGAACATTGCATAAGACAAATTAACCCCAATTTATGTCAAAGGGTTAAAGACATTATCTTGGAAGCTCGCAGACCTTCAACAAGGAGAACCTATTCAGCAAAGTGGAAAATATATCTCATTTGGAGTACTGCTAAAGGGGAAGATGTGTCACTGGTAAACATAGCCAACATCCTGGAATACTTGGCAGAGCTATTCCACAAAGGCCTGTCCTACTCTTCCATTAAGATTCATGCATCAGCTATTTCAGCAGAATACGACTTGGATCCTCCAGTCTTTTCACACCCTCTGCTCAGGCAGTTTCTGAGAGGAATTAAAAATGTAAAGCCTCCTAGGAAACCACCATTACCTGCATGGGACTTGAACTTTGTGCTAGAAAAATTGACACTGCCTCCTTTCGAACCAGCAGCAACAGCAGAATTGCAATACTTATCATGGAAAACTGCTTTCCTGCTGGCAATCACTTCAGCAAGAAGGGTTTCTGAGCTACAGGCATTAATGGCAGTACAGCCCTTTTTGATCTTCCATCAAGATAGTGTCCATGAGAACAAATCCTACTTTTATGCCTAAGGTGGTCTCCAGAGTATCTTTAAATCAGGCTATCCACCTACCTACATTCTTCCCCAACCCACAGAACAGGGGAGAAAGACTGTTGCATACCTTGGATGTACACTGACAATTACGCTACTACCTGGACAGGACCAAGAGCAATAGAAAAACTGACCAGCTTCTGGTAGCATATGCAACAGGAAAGGAAGGGAAAGCAATTTCAAAACAGACAATATCTAAGTGGATAGGAAATTGCATTAGATTTTGTTACTCCTACCATGGAAAGAAAACTCCAGAAAACATCAGGCCTCACTCTACAAGAGCTACAGCCACTACCACAGCTTTTCTCAGGAGTGGCTACCAAAGACATTTTAGAGGCTGCTACTTGGAGCTCCGTGCATACATTTGCCAAGCATTATAATTTACCTTTGTACTCTAGATCCCGAGCAGGTTTTGCCACTGCTGTTTTGCAAGGGATCTTAACTACACCATAATTCTACCTTTCCTCCTCCCCAGTTTGGCTATGGTATTCTACCCATTTGTAAGGACTGCAGATGCATCCTTGAAGGACATAGTACAGTTTTGTACCTACCATAAATGTAGATGTCCGATAGGAATGCATCTGCAGTCAGGATTACCACCCTCCTTCCCTCTGTGGTACTCCTAGGGTATTTACCCTCTTTTAGCTAGCTGGGGGAATCTATTATGGTGTATTTGTTTGTATATATGTACATACATGCTTATCTTTTGTTTGCTCTCTAATATTTGGAATCATTGGCATTTATCCAAATTTAGTCCTCCTAGAGGGCACCTGGCATCTGGGGCAAGAAACACTGAGGAAAATGGCGTCGGCTGATGCCTTTATACCCGAGTAACTGCAGCTATGACGTCGGGTGAAGTGCGACACCAGCCGAAGCCAGACCCAGACTTTGGAATCCGGCCGACCGAAGGGCTGCCTGACGACAGGACAACCCATTTGTAAGGACTGCAGATGCATTCCTATCGGACATCTACATTTATGGTAGGTACAAAACTGTACTTTTCCCTCCTTCCGGCCCCCTTGTGTGTCTCTCTCTCCCCCTCCTCTCTATGTCCTTTACTCACCCCTTTCAGGGGTATTGGTATTTACTTTTTACTGGTGGTGTTTTCCCCACCATAACTTAGCTTCCTATTTTGGGGGCTCCTGACATCTGGGGCAAGAAAAACTGATATAATGGCGTCGGCTGTCTGTTTTTATACCCCTGACGACCTGACGTCAGTCCTGGAGCGACAGCAACCGATGCAGAAATACTAAGTCTCTGGTATTCTGGCCGACTGAGGGCTACCTGCAGGCAGATAACCCCAAGTGTAATGACTGCAACCGTGAATACATTCTAACATCTACATTTATGGTAAGTGTTACACAGCTGTACTTTCTCCTTGAAGTAGTAAGACCACTTTAAATTGTTGCCCCTTTTTTCCCCATTGACTTCTGAGTCAGCCCTCCTTGTCTACCTTACATGGCTTCAAAGTATCCAGTCCTTAATGTCAAATTTTGCTTTTTTGCTTTCTTGTGCAAGAAGCTTTCATAGACTGCATTTTAGTTTGTAAGGAGGGAACGTGACCATCCTTTTGTGTCATAATTTTTCCTTTGTAAAATCAGGAATATGAGTTGTCTACCTGACTGAGTGCTTTAAGCCTTTGCCTTGTCAGTTATTGTCTTTGAAACAGTTTTGACATGTTAATTAAGAGTCTTTCTCAAATGCCTTTTGCTGTTTTTTTTGTTTTTTTTTTGGGGGGGGGGTACCTCTCCTAAGTGGACCATTTTAAAGCTTTCTGTTGTAATGGAATTTGACAAAATGTTATGATTATGAATATGTGTCTGAGAGAAATGGGTAACATAATTTTCTGATTGTTCCCTGCTCCACAGCATGCTGGAAATATCAAAGAAGCTGCAAGATGGATGGACGAGGCCCAAGCACTGGACACAGCTGACAGGTTTATCAACTCCAAATGTGCTAAATACATGCTGAAAGCCAACATGATTAAAGAGGCGGAAGAAATGTGCTCAAAATTTACGAGGGTTTGTTTTGAACTAAACTGACGTTTTATAGTTTCAGGTTAAGGTTTACATGATGCAACTAAATTGCTGCTCTTAGGAAAACAAAAAAAGGGCTTCTGCTTTTGAAAATGTCTCAGTGCTTTTGAAAGTTTTATTGATAGCTTATTTGGCTGATAATTTAGACTCTTAAGAACTTGTGTCAGTTGGTAACTCAAATTTTGTTGAGCATGCTGTTCTTATTTCAGGGTTAAGATGACAGCAACATTTTCTGTTTTTGTGTTAATGAAATATTTGATTTGAACTTGCTTGTATGGTTCAAACAGAGTGAGCTTCCTTTCACTACGTGGCATTATTTCTCGGGGCTGTTTTATTTGAAGTCGTCGGAATTTCCAATTTTTCCATGCAGTGTCATGACCTCAAGATGTGAGATCTTCAAAATGTTTAGTCTGTTTCTGTAAGAATGAAATCTGTGAGATTTATTTACTGGGATAGGTTCATTTTATCCCAGTAGAGCAATGAATCCTCCAGTGTTGCCTGACAATAAAAAAGTCAGTTATATTACACCCTGGGTGATATGGGAGCCCCCCCCCCCAACCTTGCATGCATGATGCTTAGTTATCTGCATCTGTCACCTTATGTAATCCAATGTACTGTAAGATTACTCCATCTTAGTACAATTTTTTGCTGAAGCAGTCCATTTTATTGACAATGTCTAGTGTGCTGCTGAACTTCGTGTTTCACTGTTGCAGTCATTATATTTGGGGTAATCTGCTGGCAGGTTGCCCTCAGTCGGCCTGATTAACAAAGTCTTGGGTCCTGCGTCTGTTGCTGTCCCTTCTTCCATGACGTCAGGCCGTCAGGGGTATAAAACATGCATCCGACGCCATTACATCAGTCTTTCTTGCCATGCGGTGCCCGAAGCAGAAGCAGTTCGCAAGTGCCGGTCAGCCGACTCTTGAAATTTTCGTTTTCAAGTTTCAGAACCGAAATCTTCAACTTAAAGCCAAGTACCCTGTTTGGGAAATTTTTTCTTGCTCCTCACCAATGTCAGTAAAAGTTAGTAATTGCATTACTTTTGGAAAGCAAATACCTCACAAAGATTTTCATTCGTACTGCATTCCTTGCCTAGGCCCTGACCATGACGTACCTTGCTGTCGGTTTTGTGCTTTATTTAGTCAGCGCACTATTTGTCGTAGGTACATTTTTGCCTCTAAATATTTCGATTCTCAGTTTAATTATCCAGAAATGTCATTGGTTAGCCATGCGACTACCGGGATTCTGAAAAAAATGCAAAGATAAAGACAGAGACAGGCTGCTGTGGTCCAAAACTGCCAACGACGCTTCTCCTAAGCCAGTCTCCAGTTCTCCGGTACTCAGTGAGGCGCTTTTGCAGCCCCTGATACCCACTGCTTCTGATTCGCAGGCCCTCGACCTATTCTGAGTCCGGTATGCTGCGAGAGGCTTCACCTATGGAACCCACGGATGTCTCTACTTTGGATGGGTCCGGAGCCGCTGTGCAGGCACCAGCTTCTGAGGGTGTATTCAGGCCTACAGACTTGCATATTAAATCGACTCCACCTTCATTACTAAGGCCTAAATCTCAATCTATGTCTAAAAAACCGACGTCCAGGTCACATGTTCATGCCCCTATGCCTAAAAAACAAATGATCAAAATGGTTGAAGATCTAATTGCTCTAATCAGGGGTAGTCAACCCCCCCCCCCCCCTCTAAGAGGCCCAGGGCTGAGCTTGATTATGAATCTTCTGATCAGGTTTCTGTTTCTTCTGACTCTTCTAATGACCTGGATTTGTCCATACCTACTTATGAGGATTCTGATGCAGAGGATTCCATCCCCTCTGCTTCCCTTCCTGAGGAATTTTCTTTTGGGGAAACTTTACATACCTTAAGGGAGCATTTCCACTGGGAAAGTCAGGAATTTTCTGATTCAAAAAAGAGGCTTAGGGATTTCCTTCTACTTCAGCATAGGCCCTTGGCTATACCTCCTGTACTAGACATTGTTGATGATGTGTTTTCGGAATCCAGTATGGCCCCTGATTCCCTGCCTCCAGCTCCTAGTAAACCTGACAGATACTACAGGGTTCCTGAGTTCCACAAGTTCCTTTTCAAAAATCCTGTTGCAAATCCAGAAACCATTTCTCAGGAGACCAAGGGCATTAAGGCTTCTACTGCTAAAAATCCTACCCCTTCTGATAGAGACTCCAGGGCGCTGGATAGATGGGGTAAAAAGGTTTATACGTCTGCAACCTTGGCTTTAAACTGCCAATTTCATATGTTAAAATATCAACAGCACATTATTGGACTGCTTAAACAGAAAATGATGTTGATTCCTGACTGTGTGGAAAATAAAGATTTACAGGATTTATTGCATTCTGCTGAACAAGTTGGAAAACATACTTTGCAATGTGGTTTTGATTCTTTATTGGCCTCCTGCAGGGCTGCGGTTACTGGGTCTGTGCTTAGAAGGCATGCTTGGCTTAAGGAGCAATCCTTGCCTGTTCATGTTAAAGCAAAATTTTTGGATGCTCCTTTAAATCAGGACTGTCTGCTTGGCATTAAGGCTGAAGAAGTTCTAAAAAAGATGGAAGATAAAGCTAAATCTATGCAGACTGTTAGATTTCTTACAAGTGCAACTTCCCAAGATTTAGTAGGCACTGGCCTACTAAGAATTGGTCTTTTCCAGCTCCTTCCAGATCCTCTCAAGCCAAATCCAGAAACACCAAAAGCACCAGGTTTCAGCCCCAGGGGACTCTCAGAACTAAGCAATGGGGGGGCCTCTACTTCCAAATCTGGAAATAACAAGACACCCCCCCCCCCATGGTAAACAGTCTCAATGACTTCCTTTTAAAATTACCAAGCACTTACCTTTTAGCCACCCCTTTGGGGGGAAGAATTGCTCTTTATGCAAAGAACTGGGAACTCATAACCCAGGACAATTGGGGTTTAAATAGTGTCCCAGGGATACAGATTTCATTTTCACACGTTGCCAACACCAGACTGGTGGCAAGACCTGTCCCCAAATCAGTGGGCAGAGGCTCACAAACAAGTACTTTCCCTCTTAAACATGGGGGCTATTCAGCCAGTACCAGAAGAGGAAAAGGGACAAGGTTTCTATTCCAGGCTTTTTCTGGTGTTTAGAAAAAACAAATCATGGCATCCAATTCTGGACCTGTCTACTCTAATCACCTTTCTGGACATTCCAAAATTCAAGATGCTTACTCTTCACCAGTTACTTCATATGCTAGGCAAAGATGCCTGGTTGGCAACTCTAGATTTAAAAGAAGCATACCTGCACATCCCAATCAGGGAGTCTTGCAGAAGATACCTACGCTTCAAAGCAGGCTACTTGCATCATCAGTTCTCTGCACTGCCCTTTGGCTTGTTTACTGCGGCCAGGGTATTCACAAAGTGCCTGGCTCCAGTTATTTCATTTTGCAGGCAAAGAAATATTCAAATATATCCATACCTGGACGATTGTCTAATTCAGGCAGAAAACCAGGGCATACTTCTAAATCATCTGGCATTTGTAAAAAAGGTTCTGACTTGTCTGGGGTACACCATAAACAAAAAGAAATCACAACTGGTACCCTCTCAACAGATTACATTCCTGGGTGCATGCTTGAATACAACTGCCCAGATGGCTTTCCTCACGCCAGATAAGCAAATTAATTTGGTAACTTGCATCAAACAAATGGCCACAAAAACCCTGCTATATGCAAGACAAATACTGCAAGCCTTGGGGTTCATGGCTTCCTGCATTCTTCTAATTCCATATGCAGGACTGCATATGAGGAAACTACAATGGTACTTAAAAAGTCTATGGGAGTCAACATTGTCACAGCTTGGAACCAATGATTCCTATCATTCCTTGCCTACGCCTGCCACCAAAACAAGGGACTGCCATTCACACTACCCCCTGCCGCCCAAACCCTAACTACAGATGCATCAGACTATGCATGGGGGGGGGCTCACCTGGCAGGGAAGAGCATTCAGGGCAAGTGGAACCCAAATCAAATGCACCTATGTATCAAACAAAAAGAAATGTTAGCTGTACAGAATGCTCTGACAGCCTTCAAGAACTACATTCTTCCAGGACAACTAATGGTAAAGACGGACAACACCACAGTTGTGTGGTACATAAACAAGCAGGGGGGGGTACACCTTCTTACCCTTTCTGCAGACTAGCCATGGCATTGTGGAACACCGCCGTGAGCTACCAAGTGCACCTACAAGCTCAATTCCTGCCAGGAAAATTGAATACACTGGCAGATGAACTAAGCAGAAATCTCATGGACCCACACAAGTGGAAACTGGAACCTTGGATTTTCAACATGTTCACAAGCAAATGGGGGAGCCTAGACATAGATCTATTTGCCTCCCCCCAGAACTACCAGTTGGACAGGTTTTGCACAAGGACTCCCCACAAAGAAGCCTTGAAAGTGGGTGCTCTGTCCTTCAGCTGGAAAACCCCATCAGTCTACGCCTTTCCCCTCTGCCTCTGCTCTCCAAAGTTCTGTTAAAAGTCAAACAAGACAAACCAAGAATGACTGATTGCTCCAGACTGGCCACGCCAACATTGGTACCCACTCCTACGCAGTGTCACAGATATCTCCATGGCACCTGCCTCAGACCCCTTCCTTGCTGTCTTAGCAGGAGAACCAAATTCTGCACCCTCAGCTTCCAACATTAAACCTAGCAGCCTGGCTAATCACTTAAATTCACCCTTATCATCCCTCAGCAAACCTGTGATGGATGTCATCTTGGAGGCTAGAAGGCCTAGTACTAGAAAATCTTATGCTGACAAATGGAAAAGATTCTGTGCCTGGAACCAATCTTTAGGGATAAGCTCAGCAGCACCCAATTCACCTCAGATTTTGCAGTACTTAACTGAGATACTTCACAAGGGCCTGTCTTTTTCTTCTGTTAAAATCCACGCTTCAGCTATTTTAGCTCACTGTAACAGAACCACCCCTCTTCTCTCATCCCCTGCTCAAGCAGTATCTCAGAAGGGCAAAGAACTTGAGACCACCCAGGAGAGTTCCTACCCCTGCCTGGGACCTTAACTTTGTTTTGGAGAAGCTCGCTCTGCCTCCTTTTGAGCCAGCTGCTACTGCAGACTTAAAATTTCTTTCTTGGAAAACAGCCATCCTTTTAGCAATCACTTCAGCTACAAGGATGTCTGAATTACAGGCCCTTATGGCAGTGGAGCCTTTCATCATCTTTCATGCGGACAGGGTATCTCTGAGGACCAATCCATCCTTCATGCCCAAGGTGGTTTCCAGTGTGGCTCTTAATCAGTCCATTCATTTGCCAACCTTCTTTTTCAATCCACAGAACAAAGGGGAATGGATTCTGCACTCCTCGGATGTGCACAGACAACTTAGATTCTACTTGGACAGGACTAAATCTCAAAGAAAATCTGAACAATTGCTGGTATCATTTGCTGCAGGGGCAGAGGGGAAGGCTATTTCAAAACAAACCATTTCTAAATGGATAAGCCATTGCATTAATTTCCGCAATAAGCACCATGGAAAACCTGTCCCCCAGGGGATCAGATCTCACTCCATCAGGGCTGCATCTACTTCTGCAGCCTTTCTCAGAGGTGTTCCTACCAGGGATATTCCAGAAGCTGCTACTTGGATTTCGGTACATACTTTCACCAAGCATTATCATTTACCAGTTTTCTCTAAACCCAGAGCTGGCTTTGCCACTGCTGTCTTGCAGGGCCTTATAGCTGGTCCTAATGCTGTATAAACTCCATCTCCCAGCCATAGC
The DNA here is from genome assembly GCF_019279795.1 of Protopterus annectens. NCBI lineage: Eukaryota > Metazoa > Chordata > Ceratodontiformes > Protopteridae > Protopterus > Protopterus annectens. Next base: position 1,408,893,758 of record NC_056728.1, on the reverse strand, counting down.
TTTGGGAATCTACCCAAATGTAATGACTGCAACATTGAAACACGAAGAACATAGTACAGTTGTGTACACTTAACATAAATGTAGATGTTAGAGTGTATTCACTGTTGCAGTCCTAGTTACCCTCCCTCCAGCCTCCCAGGTTTTCTGGCTATACCTCTACTTTCCTTTACTATGCTTAAAAGCCTTTTTGGTGTATTTGATTTTGGTTGAAGGTATACTTTTGTTTTTGTGTGTATTTGCTCCCCATTAGGGGGGCACCTAACATCTGGCCCAAGAAAAACTGATGTAATGGCGTCGGCTGCATGTTTTATACCCCTGACGTCATGGAAGAAGGACCAGCATCTGACACAGGACCCAAGATGATGTTAATCAGGCCAACTGAGGGCAACCTGCCAGCAGATTACCCAAATGTAATGACTGCAACAGTGAATACACTCGAACATCTACATTTATGGTAAGTGTACACAACTGTACTTTCTAGATGTTATTCGAGAGGCCAGATACCCTAGCACCAGAAAGTCTTGTGCATGTGAATGGAAAAGGTTCCGCACCTGGATCCAAGCTAAAGGGGCCCATACGGCACAGCCCTCCATCCCTCTCATCGTGGTTTACTTAGCTGACGTACTACACAGTGGTCTGTCTTTCTCCTCTATGAAAATTCATGCCTGTGCTATTTCAGCTCATTTTCTCACCGAGCAGCCTGTTTTTTTCACACCCTCTGATCAAACAGTTCCCCACAGGGGCTAACAACTTGAGGCCCTCCAGAAGGGCACCAACACCAGCTTGGGACCTTAACTTTGTCTTGGAAAAGCTCACCCTGCCTCCTTTCGAACCAGCTTCTGCAGAGCTAAAATTTCTCTCCTGGAAGACTGCCTTCCTCCTGGACATCACTTCAACCAGAAGAGTCTCTGAGCTGCAAGCACTCATGGCAGTGTAACCCTTCATCATCATCCATCCAAACAGGGTATCCTTCAAAACGAATCCATCCTTCATGCCCAAGGTGGTATCCAGTGTGGCTCTCAACCAATCCATCCATTTACCCACCTTTTTTTCCTAACCCCCAAAACAAGGGGGAAAGGATTCTGCACTCTGTAGATGTGCTCAGATGCTATCTGGGCAGGGCTAAACCCTTCAGAAAATCTGATCAACTGCTGGTTAGCTTTGTTTCATGAGCAGAAGGCAAAGCCATCTCCAAGCAAACCATTTCCAAATGGATAGCACACTGTATCCATTTCTGCTACAAACAGCATGGCAAGCCTCCCCCCATGTGGGTCAGGACACAGTCCACCAGAGCTTTCCTCAGAGGACCCCCCCCCCCCAGAGACATGCTGGAGTCTGCCAACTGGACATCTGTTCACACCTGTAACATTACCACCTGCCTCTCTTCCAACTCCAGGGCAAGTTTTGCCTCTCCAGTCTTGCAGGGCATGCTAGCAGCCCCTAGCTTCCTTGACTGCCTCCACCCATTTCCTCAGCTTTGGGGATCTACCCAAATGTGATGACTGCAACAGTGAAACATGGAGCATAGTACAGTTGTGTACACTTACCATAAATGTAGATGTTCGAGTGTATTCACTGTTGCAGTCCTGGTTTCCCTGCCTCCTGCCCCCTTTTTCTTTTTATTACCTTTTTACCTTGTTCTCCTTTCCTTACAAGGGACATATTGGTATTTATTTTCCGCTGGCCGGTTATGCCACCAGAGCCTGGCATCCTATTTTGGGGGCTCCTGACAGGTTAGGGCAAGAAAAACTGTTATGGCATCGGCTGCCTTCCTTTATACCACTGTCATTAGTCTTCAATTGACAGCAACTGACGTTGAAATACTAAGTCTCTGTTATTCAGGCTGGCCGAGGGCTACCCTGGCAGGGATAAACCCAAATGTGATGACTGCAGCAGTGAAGACACTCTAACATCTACATGTATGGTAAGTGTACACAACTGTACTTTTGTTTTGGTACCCCAAGGGTTGCATTGCAAGGAAAGTACAATCTCTTCACTTTGAAAGAGGAGAAAAAAATTGCTTCTTTCGTCTGGGTCTTTAGTTGGCAAGCACTAATCTCCAGGGTGGAGGCAAATCTCCTTGCACTTTGGACCAGTGTTATTTTTTTTTCCTTTGTGGGTAGTTCTCCATGCTTCACTTTAGAGCATTCCATGGTCTTTTTATTAAGTTTAAATATTTTGTTGTAAAACAGTTTTTGTAATATGCAAAATGCCTGAGAATTTGGTCAAAATATAGGTAAATTGCAGCATGTAGTTTTCACCCCCCCCCCCCCCTGTCAGATCACGCACTTCACCCCTCTCCACACCAGTCAGTTTGGGCTGTTTCAAGTAAACTTAAGATACAGCATTACATTGCTTGCTAAACCATTGCAAATTGCCTCAGAAGATGACAGTGAAAAAATTACTATCCTTCATTACTGTGTTCTGAGAGATGAAAGAAGCATCAAGGAGGACATTCTGGCTGAAATCACAGTTAAAGTATTCTATACATGTGGGCTAACACCATGAGTTTTCACTGCTGACGTCTGGCTGGGATACCTAAGCTTAACCTTCCCTAGGTCATATGTGCGACATGTGACTTCAGCTCGAAAGTATAGGGGTACAAGTTCCCTTGAAAATTTACAGCTGGGCACTTGTCAGATTTCCTATCCTTCACCCAACGTTTGGAATATCTGTTAAGGTCACCTCCTGTCTCTCTCTTTCAAAGGATAGATTTACCTTACTTGCTAGATGCATCTGTTTCTTAAATGTAGGCTGGAAGCTTTGGTTTCAATTACAGTATCAGTTCTCAGCATATGTATAGAGAATAGTTTGAAGAGGAAGCCTGGATCCTGCCGACATTTCTTGTAAACATAATTGCTGAAAGCGTTATCAGTGGTATTGGTTATCATATTTTTTTAAATACCTGTTTTGGCAGGGATAGAAAATTGTAGCAAGTGGAGAAGGTGTTGACCAGACTCTCCTGTTCTAGATAATAGCCTTCAATTTATTCTTTGGGATCCTAAGGTAAGCCAAGATATGTAGTTTGTCCCCATGTTCTTGGGGCCTTCTGAGAGTGAATCTGGTTCACTTCTTGGGAGAGATGACCAGGGAGTATCCTTAAACGTACCAACAGAGACTATAGCCAGCGTTTTATGCAAAAGCTCCTCATTGTCACTAACTGTGATCCTAGCAACTTTGCAGTGGAACCAAGTTCCTGTAGCTTGTATTCATTTTGTCTTACTGAGCACTACCAAAAGCTCATGACTGTAGGCAAGGATGGGAACATAGAGTAACCGGTAAATTAAGACCTCTGTTCTTGACTTAACTCTTACTTCACCACCAGGGGCCATTTCAGTGGCTGTGGTGCAGGCACTGCTGCACCAGTCCTTTTGTCAAGCTGCCAGTGAGTACTGCACTACTACAGTAGTGAATCATGCAAAGAATATAATTGTGAGAGTGCACTCACTGTAGCAGTAGATGTTCAGGTACAACTGTTTCAGTACTAGGTTCCACTAACTTTCATAGGCACACACACACACACACACACACACACACACACACACACACACACACACACACACACACACACACACACTTACGTGATATGTGTGTGTTCTGGTCATTCTGTAGTCTAGTAAATGACTTTAGGTGAAAAATGGGGGGTATCTATGATTCTACTGATCCTCCTTCCTATTTCATTGATGCAGAGCACGAGGCCTTTATCCATGCCTGAAGAATTGCATGAGCTGCAGTGATGACTATCCTTCAGCTGTTACTGTTTTTGCTTTGTCCTAGTTGGGATAAAAGGAAAACAAGAAAAGGATGTCTTCTTCCTTCAGTGGGCATATTCTTCAAGTTTCCACAGTCATAAAAGACAGTCTGCTGGCCAATGGCCTTTTTTTATCTGCTGTTTAAGTATGCATACCTTTATCACTGAGGAGCTGTAATTTAGTAAAATATTCGTAGAACTGTGGGAGTCAGGTCAGTTTGTAATATCTATAACAGTGATGTGACTGTAGCATTTGCTGCTAAGGTGAACTTGTGGAAAACTTTAGAAGTACACAAGTTGTTACTTCACAGCACGTGTGTGTCTTGACTGAATTCTTGAATTCTGAATTCTTTACTTAAGGAGGCCCTTTTATCAATTTTTTTTTAGTCCTGTTTTATCTTCATTGTACATGTGCTCTGATTTTATATCTATCCACCTTTTCCTGAGACTCCAGAAATGTGTAACATTCTTTGTCTGCTGATCCCTTTTTTATCATACATAGGTGTACAGTGACTATTGTGCCTAGATTTAAATTTGTTGCACCACCATGGACTGGCTTCAGGCACATTCAGCTTGTAGATCCTTGAAAACAAGGGACAGTGGTGGACACTCCACTGGGACATTGCATTTATTTTGATAATGGTAATAGAAGCAGCATAATTTCCAGAGGTTATTCCATACTATTTTCTCTAACGTCCACCAAAAAGATGAAACTTCCAGATAATCCTACCCAGTCAGTGCAAAATGGCAGCATCAAAAATCACCAAGCTGCTAGAAAAGTCATCCAGTTGGTGTTCTAAAACCAGTTAGAATTCGGATGTGTGCTGGAGGTTCTTTTTAGTATCATAAAACAGGTGACATCGCGCCCATCCTGAGTCTGAGTTTGAATCTGTAGGCAACACAAAGTTCTTGATGGTCACACTTCAGTCCATTTTTCCTCTGCTGAGGAAGGGTGATTGGGTTTGCTGCATGGATCTCAAGAACACTTAACATACCAAGGTACACAAACGTTTGAAGAGATTTCTCTTTTTCCTTCTGGGAACCAATCGTCATTTCAGAGCCCTGCCGTTCAGTCTCACTAAAGCCTTCAGGATGCTCATAGATGTAATAGCAGTAGTGGCAGCACATCTTCGCTTTTGAGGGATCTGTGTCTTTCCGTATTTAGATGATTGGCTCCTGACCGAAATGTCCAGCAATATTTTGACAAATTGGGACTTTCTGCTCCAACTTTTGCAAGATCTAAGCATTACAGTCAATCTCAACAATAATCTCGTGCCTACTCCGCAGATACAATTTGTCTGATACTACCTGGGCACACACTTGCAGATCACTCGACTTCCCATCTCCAGGATTCTCACCACCGCTATTTGCCAGCGAGACTGATTGTATGACCTTTAGGCATATGTGAAGGACATTGACTACTCCAGCCCTAGTGCCTATTTTAGGTACATCCCCGCCTGTCAGTTGACATTTGAAGGGTAATAGGTTACAGACTTGCAGCATTACTGAACTTCAGTAGTAATAGCTGCTGCATTAGTCTTGCAAGGGGCAGAAAGGTAGTGCCTAAAACTGGAGGTATGTGACCTTTTTTTAGATGTCCCAGTGTTGTTCATTCAGAAAAAATTCTGTGGGAAGGGTCAGATACTTGATTTTTAATTAGGAATGACTGACACCAGGTTTGTTGTGTATCCCTTCTGTTGTGGCCCTGTTTGTGCAAACACTTCAGTATGGCAGAGGTGCACGTACCTCCTCATTGTTCTGTGGGTCAGGGCCTTCACATCTGGTATGGCTTGGCCAGTTACAAAAAAAAAACTGTGCTGAATATGAGCCTGAGCTCAACAGGAATGGGGCCTGTACAGGATGGTTTTACTCATATCTCTGGAACAGACTGGCTGAAAAAGGCATCTTGATTATCTGGTTCTCTGTCTGGAAGAAGCTTCCTTTAAAGAAATCTATAATATTGGTAGGCATGCTGTTAAGTATGGGTTCAATATCGTAGATGCTTAGGGTTGAGGTAGGAGCAACAGTTACTGTGGTTACTGTCGTAGTTTAGAACTCTTCTACTACCAGAAGACAAAGGGCAGCTTTTAAATCTGTACCTGGGCAGGGATTATGGACATTTCTGGAAGGGGGGGGGGGTTTGTACAGTTAAGCTGTATTTCATTTTCCCCATTGTGAAATACATTAGGAATTACCCTGCTAAAAGTGGCTTTTTATGGAAGTTAGACTTGAAGAACAGTTCAAACTTCAAACACAAGTGTTTTTGAAAAGACATAGGAGAGGGGAGGCAAAATCTAGTGCTGACTGTAGGACAGATACAGGGGAAATGTCTGTCCCCAGCCCAGAGGGCTGCTCCTCCACCTTTTGGGAGGTAGACCTGTCACTCCCAAGACAAATTGTTCTACCGGTTCACAGATTTATGATTTAGAAGTGATTGCATCTAGTTGCCTTTCTTTGCTTTTTAGACTTTCCTCCCTTGCTGTCCCCAGGCCATGTTTCCTAACCTTATCCACCTGGGGGAGCAGTTGCTGGGTCAGGTAGCCAAAAAAATGCGCTACTGTACTTAGTAGTAGTGCCGGTTTCCTGTGGTGACATGGAAGCAGATTTTGTCAGTGATTCTGAGTTAGAAACATCCTTTAATGTTGGCGATATGTGGTGTACTGCCAGGATTTTGTGTTTTTCATGTCCACCAAGCCATCCTTTCACTCTGATATCATTTTGATGACCCACAAACACCAAAAAAGAAGCACCACTTCTTTGTCATTTTTTTTCCTGATTAAGTCTTTGTTCATGACGAAAAGCTAATTTTACATGGTATTCAGCTTAAACTTATTTCTCTTCTATTGGACTGCTGCAATTTCTACCTGGAGTTGGGCTTTGCTTTACTGGATTTTTTTGTGCTTTTGATGACCCAATTAAATATTACCCATCTAATGTTGGGAGTTTTGCCAAATGATGCCCTTTTGAAAGGACCCTGAAAATGTTCTTTCTTGCCTCATACCTCGCATAGGCTTATCTTTAGGATAGGTGTGCCAAAGCCTCCCTTCTAGGTTTATCTCTGAATCCAACAAAGCAAACTGGAGAAGTTGTACTTTAATTGCAGAGGGATGTACAAACTGAAGGTTATTCCTTTCCTGGTGATGACATACTCAGCAAGCCTTTTATAATTGAAGGTTGTTTGTTAGGTTGGAGGCCTGGGCATCAGGCTTGTCTTGTCAACAGTGATGAGCTTTGTTCTGTGGGGCCTAGAGAATTTTTCAGAAAGGACCTGATGACCATAGTTTGTCAAAATAGTTGAAATGTATGCTGATGCATACAGATGTTCTACGTGTTTCACTGTTGGTCATTATATTTGGGTAATCTGCTGGCAGGTTGCCCTCATTCGGCCTGAATAACAAAGTCTTGGGTCCTGTGTCAGATGCTGTCTCTTATTCCATGACATCAGGTCGTCAGGGGTATAAAACATGCAGCCGACGCCATTTTAATCACTTTCTTGCCGCGCGGTGCCCAAAGCAGAAGCAGTTCGCAAGTGCTGGCCGGCTGACTCCTGAAATTTTTGTTTTCAAGTTTCAGAACCGAAGTCTTCAACTTAAAGCTAAGTACCCCGTTGAGGAAACTTTTTCTTGCTCCTTACCGATGTCAGTAAAAGTTAATAATTGTATTACTTGTGGGAAGCAAATACCTCATAAGGATTTTTATTTGTACTGTATTCCTTGCCTAGGCCCTGACCACAAAGTGCCTTTCTGTCGGTTTTGTGCTAAATTTAACCAAGGCAGTATTAAGCGTCTGTATATTTTTGCTTCTAAATATTTTGGCTCAAGATTTAACTATCCAGAAATGTTGTCGGTTAGCAATCCGACTACTGGAATCCACAAAGAAAAAGAGACAGACCAAGGTCCAAACCCGACGACTAAGCTTCTCCTAAGCCAGTCGCCGGTTCGCCGGTACTCATTGAGACTCTTTCGCAGCCCCTGATGCCCGCTACTTTTGATTCACAGGCCTCTACCGAGACCCATTCAGAGTCTGGTATGCCGCAAGACACTTCAAGTATTGAACCAGCGGATGTCTCTCCTTTTAGATGGGTCTGGAGCCGCTGAGCAGGCACCGGCTTCTGAGGGTGATGTCCTTCATGGATGCATCTGCAGTCATAACAACTGGGTTGTCCTGTCGTCAGGCAGCCCTTCAGTCGGCCGGATTCCAAAGTCCGGGTCCGGCTTCGGCTGATGTCGCACTTCACCCGACGTCATCTCTGTTGGTCTTCGGGTATAAAAGCATCAGCCGACGCCATTTTCCTCAGTCTTTCTTGCGCGTGGCCGAAGCAGAAGCTGTTCGCAAGTGCCGGTCGGTCGGATCCAGAGATTACTTCTACCGAATACTACTTCGAAGACTTCTAAAGCTAAGTACCCCGTTGGGGACTCTTTCTTGCCTCAGCCGATGTCAGAAAAAGTTAATAATTGTTTAACCTGTGGGAAACAAATACCTCATAAAGATTTCCACTCTTATTGTCTGCCTTGTTTAGGCCCAGCCCACGCCGTAGCAGCCTGTTCGGCCTGTGCTTCTTTCAACCGAACGCTTAGGCGTCGGTCGGAGTTTGCAGAACAGTTTTTCGGTTCTGATTTTGCGTACATTATGCCGTCGGATCCTCCGACTACCCAATCTGCGAAAAACGCAAAGATAAAGACCGACACTTTCGCGGTCCGCGGTTTCGGCGAAACCATGGTTAAGCAAATCATGAGTGTCTCGGTTTCGGCGAAAACGAGAAAACTGATCAAAGTACAGCTGAACCTATCTCTACAACTGAGGCCCCTGCTACCACTCTTGAATCGGCCTCAGAAATTTTATCCACTACGGTGGTTGCCACTGACTTATCAGACACCATTCCCTTGGATGTCTCTACCCCAGCACGTGGTGCTGCTAGGCCTCCAGCAGCCATGTCCATTAAGGCCTTCGCCAGGGCTAAAGCAGCCAAGACTACTAAGACAGTGCCTGTTAAACCCCCACAACCAGGCCCTCTTCTAGTTCTCAAATGCTTACTTTGGCAGAAGATTTAATTTCATTAATTAGAGGATCTCAATCTCACCCAGACAGGGCCTCTCAGCCCCCAGAGAAGAGACCTAGGGCAGAGCCCCTGAGCCAGTGTCCTCTGATGATTCTGCTGTGAATCAGACATAACTGACCAGCCAGAGGCTCCTTTCTCCAATTTTGAAGATTCTGATGCTGAAGAATCCATTCCAGCTGCTTCCCCACCAGAAGAATTCTCCTTTGGGGAAACCTTACATGCCATGAGAGCAGTTCCAATGGCAGCAACAGGATTTTCAGACTCCAGAAAAGACTTAGGACCTTTCTGCACCTCCCACAGCACAGGCCCTTAGCTATACCTCCTGTTCTCTCTGTGGTGGATGATGCTTTCAATGATGTCTGCTCCGCTCCAGATTCTTTACCCCAGCCCCTGCCAAACCAGACAGATTTTACAGGGTGCCAGATACTCATCACCACCTTTACAAGGCCCCACTTGCAGACCCCGAAACTATATCCCAGGGTCCCAAGGCAGTAGCCGCGACCATAGCTAAAAACCCTATTCCTTCTGAAAGGGAAGCAAGGTCATTAGACAGATGGGGTAAAAAGGTCTACACTTCAGCTACTCTCTCAGCTAGAGCTTTAAACTGTCAGTTTCACATGATACAATACCAAGAGTTTATGCTTGATCAGTTAACTAAAAAACTAACCACTGATGAATCTCTTGATAAGAAGTATGTATTAGAAATGGTAAATAACATACAACAGATTAGCAACCATTCCTTAAAATGTGGCTATGATGCACTGGAGGCTTCATTTAGATCAGCCATGACTGGCACAGTGATAAGAAGGCATGCATGGCTAAAGGAGCAAGCTTTACCGGATCATGTTAAAGCTAAGTTGCTAGATGCTCCTATGGATAAGACAAGTTTGTTTGGTACACCTGCCCAGCAGGTTATGAAGAAAATGGAAGAAAAGGCAAAATCTGTTCAAACGGTTAAAGATTTCTTGCAGGTTCAACCCCCAAGGTTTAGCAGGAACTGGCCTGCCAAAAATTGGTCCTTTCCTGACTCCACAAAATTTCAAAGGGGCAGGAATAGACGTTCCAGAGGCAGAAACCAATCCAGAGGAGGTGCCTACAGAGGACGACAGTGGCAAGGTAACAACAGAGGCACAGACACAACCACTGCCACTACATCAGCACAACCACAGTGACTTAACCCTAAATCCGCCTACCAGGGAACAAATAGCATCTCCTCTAGGCGGAAAGTTAACCTTATTTTCAAAGAACTGGCACTACATAACAAAAGACAAGTGGATTTTACAAACCATAGATCAAGGTTACGGTTTCACTTCCACACTTTACCAGTCAAAAGAGGAATGCCAAATCTACCTCCAAATCAAAAAACAGAGGCACTACAACAGATAATGGAGTCAGCAAACATGAGAGCTGTGGAAAGAGTGCCAACAGCAGAGCAAGGAAAGGGGTTCTACTCCAGACTATTCCTAGTTCCAAGAAAGGAAATAAGTTGGAGACCAATTCTCGACCTGTCCACCTTAAATACATACATCATTGTCCCAAAATTCAAAATGCTGACCCTACAGCAACTTCTTCCCATGCTGGGCAAGGAGTCTTGGCTGGTAACTCTAGATCTCAAGGAGGCATACCTGCATGTCCCCATTCGACCAATCTGCAGAAGATACCTCAGATTTCTTGCAGGATCAGAGCACTATCAATTCTCAGCATTGCCCTTTGGCTTATCTACTGCGCCCAGAGTATTCACAAAATGCCTGGCATCAGTAATCGCCATTGCAGACTACAGGGAATTCAAATTTACCCATACCTGGACGACTGCCTGCTACAAGGGACAACAAAAGCAAGCCGACAACAGATTTACAAAGGGTCATTTACTTGCTACAAGCACTGGGATACACAGTCAATTTACAAAAGTCAAGGCTGATACCATCCCAAACAAGGACATTCTTGGTGAATTGGACACAGTAAAACAAATGGCATTCCTGACTACAGAAAAACAAAAGAACTCCCTCTTTACTTCTTGGCACTAACAAAACTGAACAAGTTAACAGCAAGAAAAGTACTGCAGGCCTTGGGCTTCATGGCATCATGCATAATCTTGGTCCCATTTGCCAGACTACATATGAGAAAACTACAGTGGTACCTAAAGAATTTATGGTCCCAACACAGACACAGCCTAGAAACAGAAATCCCACTAATTCCATGCTTAAAGCAGGAGTTCCTATGGTGGGCTCAGGCATGTCAGTCAAACCCAGGCCTACCCTTTCACAGATGTCAAGCAAGCCAGACCATCACAACAGACGCTTCAGACCTAGGATGGGGGGCCCACATGCTGGACAAATGCGTGCAAGGATTGTGGACACAGGATCAACTTCACCTGCACATCAACCTAAAAGAAATGCTGGCAGTAAAACTGGCAATCCAAAAGTTCAAACCATTTCTCCAAGAGGGCCAGTTGATGATATGGACAGACAACACCACAGTCATGTGGTACATCAACAAACAGGGAGGCACTCATTCATACCCCCTATGCAGAATGACTTTGGAGCTGTGGACCCTGGCACTCAGCCACAACATCCAGTTACAGGCAATATTTGTACCGGGAAAAGAAAATACTCTAGCAGACATATTAAGCAGAACCACATCGGATGCCCACGAATGGAAGCTGCACCCGGACATCTTCAAGACCATCTCAAAGAAATGGGGAATGCCTCAGATAGATCTATTCGCATCACCTCTCAATCACCAGCTCAAAAAGTTCTGCACAAGGACATTCCACCCACTAGCATGGAAAGTGGATTCGCTCTCCTTCAGCTGGAAAGGCCTAACAGCATATGCATTCCCACCTCTTCCCTCGATACACAAAGTACTACTAAAAATCAAGGAAGAACGTCCAAGGATAATCCTGATAGCTCCAAACTGGCCAAGACAACACTGGTACCCACTGCTGAGGAGCATGTCTCGAACAATATGTGGCCAATACCCTGATGCCTTTGATGTTAACTCAGAACAACTACAGCATCATACATCCAAACCTAAAAACGTTGCAACTGACTGCATGGAACATCACATAGCAGCAGCTAATCCAGAACTTTCCCAAAGAGTTAAAGACATTATTCTTGAAGCACGCAGACCTTCAACAAGAAGGAACTATGCTGGAAAATGGAAAAGGTTTGTCATTTGGAGTACGGAAAGAGGAAAAGATGTGTCAAACATAGATATGCCTAACATTCTGGAGTATCTGGCGAACTTCTTCATTCAGGCCTGTCCTACTCCTCCATCAAGATACATGCATCAGCTATTTCAGCAGAATACAGCTTTGATCCACCTGTTTTTCGCACCCTTTGCTCAGGCAGTTCCTCAGAGGAATCAAGAATGTAAAACCTCCAAGGAAACCACCATTACCAGCTTGGGACTTAAACTTTGTGCTAGAAAAGTTGACACTATCACCCTTTGAACCAGCAGCAACAGCAGACCTACAACACCTGTCATGGAAAACTGCTTTCCTACTGGCAATTACTTCAGCAAGGAGGGTTTCAGAACTACAGGCCTTAATGGCAGTGCAACCCTTCCTAATCTTCCACCAAGATAGAGTGTCCATGAGGACTAATCCTACATTTATGCCTAAGGTGGTATCCAGAGTGTCTTTAAACCAGGCAATCCACCTACCTACCTTCTTTCCCAACCCACAAAACAGAGGGAAAGAATACTGCATACCTTGGATGTACATAGACAGCTACGCTACTACTTGGACAGAACAAAAAATAGCAGAAAGACTGACCAACTTTTTGTAGCCTATGCAACAGGAAGGGAAGGAAAAGCTATTTCCAAACAGACAATCTCCAAATGGATAGGAAATTGCATACGATTCTGTTACTCCTTCCATGGAAAACCAATTCCACAGAACATAAGACCTCATTCTACAAGGGCAACAGCCACTACCACAGCCTTCTTACGAGGAGTGGCAACCAAAGACATTATTGAGGCGGCTACTTGGACCTCCGTGCATACATTTGCCAAGCTTTATAATTTGCCTCTATATTCCAGATCCTGAGCAGGGTTTGCCACTGCTGTACTGCAAGGGATCCTAAACACACCATAATCTACTTTTATCCTCCTCCCTAGTTGGCTATGGTATTCTACCCAGTTGTTATGACTGCAGATGCATCCATGAAGGACATAGTACAGTTTTGTACCTACCATAAATGTAGATGTCGAACTGGATAGCATCTGCAGTCAGGATTCTCCCTCCTTCCCCTCTGTGGTACTCCTAGGGTGTTTACCCTCCTAATAGCTAGCTGGTGGGGGGGAGTCTTTTATGGTGTATTTGTTTGTATATATGTACATACATGCTTATTTTTGTGTTTACCTCTATCTTTTTGGAAACATTGGCATCTATCCAAATTTTAACCTTCAAGAGGGCTACTGGCATCTGGGGCAAGAAACACTGAGGAAAATGGCGTCGGCTGATGCTTTTATACCCGAAGACCAACCGAGATGACGTCGGGTGAAGTGCGACATCAGCCGAAGCCGGACCCGGACTTTGGAATCCGGCCGACTGAAGGGCTGCCTGACGACAGGACAACCCAGTTGTTATGACTGCAGATGCTATCCAGTTCGGACATCTACATTTATGGTAGGTACAAAACTGTACTTTTTCAGGCCTAAAGATTTGTATATTAAACTGACACCATCAGCAAAAACAAGGCCAAAACCAACTTCTATGTCTAAAAAAAAACTATGCATGGGCCACGTGTTTAGGCCCCTATGCCTAAAAAACAAATGATCAAAATGGCTGAGGACTTAATTACCTTGATCAGGGTTTCCCAACCCCCTCCTGCTAAGATGCCTAGGCAAGGCACTGATTATGAATCTTCAGATCGGGTTTCCATTTCTTCTGATCCCTCTTCTGATCAGGAATTTTCTGTTCCACCTTATGAGGACTCTGATGCAGAAGAATCCATCCCTTCTGCTTCTCCTGAGGATTTTTCTTTTGGAGAAACTTTGCATACCTTAAGGGAACATTTCCATTGGGAGAGTCAGGATTTCTCAGAATCCAAAAAGAGGCTTAGGGATTTCCTTCTTCCTCAGCATAGGCCTTTGGCTATACCACCTGCTTTAGACATTGTTGATGATGTTTTCTCAGAATCCAGCATGGCTCCTGATTCCCTGCCTCCGGCTCCTAGTAAGACGGACAGATATTACAAGGTTCCTGACTCTCAAGTTTCTTTTTAAAAACCCTACTACTGACCATGAAACAGTTTCTCAGGGTCCCAAGGGTGTTAAGGCTTCTACTGCTAAAAATCCTACCCCTTCTGATAGAGACTCCAGGGCGCTGGATAGATGGGGTAAGAAGATTTACATGTCTGGCAACCCTGGCAATCAGGGCTTTAAACTGTCAATTTCATATGCTTAAATATCAACAGCATGTCATGGGCTTATTGAAACAGAAAATGATGCTGATTTCTGACTGTGTGGAAAATAGAGTTACAGGATTTATTGCATTCAGCTGAACAAGTTGGAAAGCATACTTTGCAGTGTGGTTTTGATTCCTTGGAAGCCTCTTGCAGGGCCGCTGTAACTGGATCTGTGATAAGAAGGCATGCTTGGCTCAAGGAGCAAAATCTGGCTAATCATGTTAAAGCAAAATTGTTAAATGCCCTTTTACAACAGGGCAGTCTGTTTGGTAATAAGACAGAAGTTGTTTTGAAAAAAGATGGAAGACGAAGCTAAATCTATGCAAACTGTAAAAGATTTCCTACAAGTGCAGCCACCCAGGTTCAGTAGGCACTGGCCTACTAAGAATCGGTCTTTTCCAGTACCCAACAGAGCCGCTCATGTGAAACCCAGACACTCCAAAGGCTCCAGGTTTCAGTCACAAGGAACTTACAGAACAAAACAATGGGGTGCCTCCACCTCCAAATCTAGAAGTAGCAAGGCCACCCCCCTAAGGTAAACAGTCTCATTGACTTTCCTCTGCCATTTCCAAGCACTTATCTTTTGGCAGCCCCTTTGGGGGGAAAACTAGCACTTCATGCACAAAATGGGCATCTAATTACCCAGGACAAGTGGGTTTTAAATGTAGTATCCCAGGGATACATATTTCATTTCCACACGTTGCAAATTCCAAATGGATGGCCAGATCTGCCTCCAAATCAGTGGGCAGAGGCCCAGAAACAAGTAATGTCCCTCATGGGCTATTCAAGCAGTACCAGAAAAGGAAAAAGGACAAGGTTTTTTTCCAAGCCTTTTCCTGGCACCCAGAAAAGACAAATGGCGTTGAATTTTGGACTTATCCATTCTAAATACTTTCCTGGACATTCCAAAATTCAAGATGCTGACTCTACAACAGTTACTGCCTATGCTGGGAAAGGATGCCTGGCTGTTAACTCTAGACTTAAAAGAGGCTTACCTGCATATCCCAATCTGGGATTTTTGCAGAAGATACATCTGCTTCAAAGCAGGCTATTTGCATTACCAGTTCTCTGCACTGTCCTTTGGCTTATCTACTGCGCCCAGTGTCTTCACAAAGTGCCTGGCACCAGTAATTGCATTTTGCAGACAAACATTCAAATTTATCCTTTTCTGGACGATTGTCTAATTCAGGCAGAAAACAAGAACACACTCTTCTACAGTATCTGGCGTTTGTAAAAAGGCTTCTAACATGCCTAGGGTACACCATAAACGAAAATAAATCACAACTGGTACCCTCTCAAATAATTACATTCCTGGGTGCAAGCGTGAATACAACTGCCCAGATGGCTTACCTCACGCCAGACAAATTCAGTTGATGACAGCCATCTGCAAGACAAATTCTGCAGGCCTTGGGGTTCATGGCTTCCTGCATTCTACTAATTCCATATGCAAGACTGCATATGAGGAAACTTCATTGGTACCTAAAAACACTTATGGAGTCAACATTGTCACAGCCTGGAAACAATGATTCCTATCATTCCTTGCCTGCAACAGGAGTTCTTATGGTGGGCAGAGGCCTGTCACCAAAACAAGGGACTGTCATTCATTCCACCCCCTGCCACCCAAACCCTGACTACAAACGCATCAGATTATGCTTGGGGGGGGGGGCCCATCTGGAAGGGAGATGCATTCAGGGCAAATGGAGCCCAAATCAAATGCACCTACATATCAATCAGAAGGAAATGCTAGCTGTACAGAATGCTCTGACAGCCTTCAATGACTTTTTTCATCCAGGACAACTACTGATAGACTGACACCGCAGTTGTGGTACATAAAAAAGCAGGGTGGTACCCACTCCTACGCCCTTGTGGAACACAGCCTTGACTTAACAAATACATCTACAAGCTCAGTTCCTGCCAGGAAAGCAAAATACTCTGGCAGACGAACTAAGCAGAAATCTTATGGACCCACACGAATGGAAACTGGACCCACAAATCTTCATGTTGACACAAAAATGGGGAAGCCCAGACATAGATCATTTTGCCTCTCCCCAAAACTATCAGTTGGACAAATTATGCACAAGAATTCATCACAAAAAAGCTTGGAAAGTGGATGCTCTATCCTTCAGCTGGAAAAAACTGTCAGTCTATGCCTTTCCCCCTCTGCCTCTGCTCTCCAAGGTTTTACTAAAAGTCAGACAGGAAAAACCAAAAATGATTCTGATTGCTCCATACTGGCCTCGCCAACACTGGTACCCGCTCCTACGCAATATGTCACACCTTCCTCCGTGGTACCTGCCTCAGACACCTTATCTTCTGTCTCAGCAGAACTGTCAAGTTCTGCACACTCCGCTCCAAACTCTTAATCTTGCAGCATGGCAAATCAACTAATTTCACCAGTCACATCTCTCAGTAAACCTGTGATGGATGTCATTTTGGAGCAAGAAGGCCTAGTACTAGAAAATCTTATGCTGATAAATGGAAAAGATTCTGTGCCTGGAACCAAGCACAAGGAATAAAGACAGCAATGCCCAATATTCCTCAGATTCTGCAATGCTTAACTGATATGCTTCATAAGGGCCTATCTTTTTCTTCTTTAAAAATCCATGCCTCTGCCATTTCGGCTCATTACAACACAGAGTCCTCCCCTCTTTTCTCATTCCCTGCTAAAGCAGTACCTCAGAGGTGCCAAAAATTTGAAACCTCCCAAGAGAGCACCAACTCCTGCATGGGATCCCAACTATGTGCTGGAAAACTCACCCTACCTCTTTTTGAACCAGCTGCTACTGCAGACATAAAATTTTTCTCTTGGAAGACAGCTTTTCTTCTAACAGTCACTTCAGCTAGAAGGATTTCAGAACTACAGCCCTCATCTTTTATCCGGACAGGGTGGCCCTCAGGACCAATCCATCCTTTATGCCTAAGGTGGTGTCCAGTATGGCTCTTAAACAGACCATTCATCTGCCAACTTTTTTCCCCAAGTCCACAGAACAAGGGGGTGCGGATTCTGCATTCATTGGATGTACAGAGACAACTAAGATTCTACTTAAACAGGACAAAATTTCTAAGAAAATCTGAGCAATTACTGGTGGCATTTGCTGCAGGGGCAGAGAGAAAAGGCTATTTCAAAGCAGACTATTTCAAAATGGATAAGCCATTGTATTAGTTTCTGCTACATGCACCATGGTAAACCTGTCCCCAAGGGGATCAGATCCCATTCCACCAGGGCGGCATCTACTTCTGCAGCCTTTCTCATAGGAGTTCCTACCAGAGACATTCTAGAAGCTGTTACTTGGAGCTCAGTTCATACGTTCACCAAACATTACCATTTTACCTGTCTTCTCTAAATCCAGAGCAGACTTTGCCACTGCTGTCCTGCAGGGCCTTATAGCTGCTCCTTATACTGTATAATTCCATCCTCCCAACCATAGCTTTGGGATTCTACCCAAATGTAATGACTGCAACAGTGAAACATGAAGAACATAGTACAGTTGTGTACACTTACCATAAATGTAGATGTTCGTGTATTCACTGTTGCAGTCCGGGTTACCCACCCGCCAGCCCCCTATTTCTCTCTTATTATACCTCTTCTTTCTTTTACTATGCTCAAAAGCCTTTTTGGTGCATTTGCTTTTAGTTGGAGGTATATTTTTTGTGTTCTAAATTACATGCATTTATATATATATATATATATATATATATATATATATATATATATATATATATATATATATATATATATATATATATATATATATATATATATATATATATATATATATAATGTTGCTCCCCATTTGGGGGGCACCTGACATCCGGAGCAAGAAAAAACTGATTAAAATGGCATCGGCTACATGTTTTATACCCCTGACGTCATGAAAGAAGAGACGGCAACCGACGCAGAACTCAAGACTTTGTTATTCAGGCCGACTGAGGCAACCTGCCAGCAGATTACCCAAATGTAATGACTGCAACAGTGAATACTCGAACATCTACATTTATGGTAAGTGTACACAACTGTACTTTCCAAGTGATGTAGCAGAAATTTAAGGGTTCAAATTCCTTTGTAGGTACCTCAAAACTGCTCCTGGTCTGAATGTTTCATCATCTCCCTTTGAGACTTGTGAAGCAGCAGACAAACCTAGAATCCTGTAGTCTGCCTCCAGAGAGGGCCAGGGCAGTCATGAGGATACCAGACACCAAAGTGAGTCTGGGGAGCACGAGTTTAGTACTCAACAGTGCAAAATGCTCACACATCTCTGCAAGACTGAAGGGTCTCTGAGGCCTCCTGCCCTTTTTCCACAGTCTTCTATACGGATTTTCTTTGGCTGTTCTGTCTTGTACATATCTCTGGATAGAGGCCTGAGGTCAAGGGGGCTCTTTGCTGGAATGTCTGGCCTATAGTAAAGGCTTTTCTAAGTGGACAGTGAAATTACAGACCCTACCCTACCCTACTTAACTAATCTTGCTCCTGAATATAGCACAACACCCTCAGGAGGAAATCTGGTGCTCCTCACATAAGCAAAATATATGCTGTGAGTTGAAATTGCTTTGTGGGATCTATCTATCTTAATGTGGACAGCTGGAACACTGTCTCGGAGTCAGTGGACCCAATAAACTTAAAAATCTGATTTCCAACTTAAGTAAAAAGTTTTCCAGTTAAGTCTGGAAACAGTGCATTTGAACAGGCAGTGACAGTTTTTCCCAAACTGGTCATTTACTCTTTTCTTGTAAGTCAGCTTGATAGCAGCAAACTGATGTGCAGCCACTTCCTCACAGCAGAAAGAACAGAGTAATGATTCCATCTTAGAAGTAATATGTTAAGCTTATACTGAGTCAGGAGGAGATGCAGTCGTGGAGGATGTTTGCAGCAGATCACAAGGTCTGACTTCCACCTTTTGCAAATCCCATGAATAAGAGAACACTGCAGTGATGATCCCCGTGATAAACATTTGTATAGTCTACTGTGACAGCATTTTTGGGTAATTCATACAGTAAGACTTTTGAACTTGGCATATGGCTTTACAGCTCATTTAAATATAGAACTCCTTGTTACTTACTGGCAGAATGACGAGCAGAATTTGGAAAAAACCCAAGTCAAAAAAGCTCCTCTTAAGGCCAACTGCAAGCAAGCAAAAGTGAAATTCTGTTGTCACAGCAATTAAGTTGGATATTTTTACTGTATCATGTTGATTCTCAAAGCTGTGACATTCAACAGCAGTCTTAAAAGCAAACTCAGGCTTCATTTAGTCTATAACATAAAGGATATTTTATCAAGCAATGTTAAAAATCAAGACATACTTGCCAGATGTAGTTGCTAGGTATAGTTAATGAAACCGTGCTAGATATATTGAAACAGGATCTTCCTTTCACAATCCAGATACTGTACATTTGGTAGATTTTTTTTATATGAACAATAATAAACAAATTCAGCAATGATTTTTGTAATGAAGACGCATTCTTAATATACCAGATATGAGGGAGCCTTCCTTGATGTGTCGCTGAATGAATGTGTTTTCTCCTCCAGTCAGAATTCTCTTTGGTAAAGTCCATCAGGAGGCATCCTTGTGCCCTAACATGCAGCTGTATATGTGCATACATCCCTAGAGCTCTCCAGTTTGCCCCATGCCACTAATACATTTCCTTGCAAAATCAAGAAACACGGCTCTAACAGTGCATTGCTAATCCAGGATTGTTAGGGATAACTGCAGACAATGACGCCTCCTCATGACAGTCTGCTATAACCTGTAATATACTAAATTCATCTTGCATCTGCTTCAGATTATTACCTGGCTTCTAAAACGTTTTCTGCTCAATTACCATAGTCTTTCTTTACCTTTCACTGTTTATGGTTTACCTACGAGTCATCGCAACATGTTTTTTCAACTCCCTGTTTATTGAAAATTAAATATTAAAAAAGAGGAGACAAAAAAAAATCTTTTTTGCAAGGGTAAGCCCCCCCATACCCCTGCAACCCCCTAAAATATGTATACCAACTCCACATTTGCACCATGATGGAGGAAAGGGTAGATATCCTGCTAGAAAATTCATGCTGGCACTCACAATACAACACCATGTGGTGAATCACACCGCAGTATTAATTTTAGAATTAAAGCTGCTTGACCACAAATGCTGCAATCACCTGTAATTGTGCCGTTAAGAGCACCTGTATTAAACAAAATATTCAGAATAACTGTTAAACCCATTTATACTCTTTCTAAAAGTATGATGTGTGTAGTATCTGTAATTTGCATTCTCGTTTATTTTTTTTTTTTGTATTCAAAATTTGTTAAACATTTGTACTATTTATACATGTGCTGCAGATCGTTTCAAGTATCTATGCATTTGTTTACTTCGGTTTGCTGACTGGAATAATCCAGCTGTATATTTGTTATGGTGCTTTTTTCCCCCTGGCCTCTACTGAAGAAGCTCTTTATTAGTTTGACTATTATGTTCAGCAAATGGACTTCTGGATAAAACTGAATACCTTCATCAGCCATTCCAGAGAAAGAGTCTGAAAATCATTTGATAAGCCCTTGTTCAGCAACAGGCAGTTAATGGAGCCAGGCACTTGGGAAAGATGTTCTATGCAGTAGACAATTCAGAGGGCAAGGAAGTAAACCAGGAGACGTACTCATTTCAATGCAAGAAAGCATCAGTGGTACCTATAAATAGAAATGTGCAGGTAGGCATCCTTGTTGCCTAGGGTTAACAGCCAGAGCTTGATGAAACAGCAAAGGCAGGAAGGCATGTATGGTTATTTTGAGTTTTGGTGCTGATGAATTTAAGTTTTGTCTAGAGGAGAATGGATCGCCCCGCTTTTTTGAGCACAAGGAATAATCTTGATCAGAAACCTATGCCACCTTCACTCCCTTTGTACGCCCTCTATACCCACTATGAATCCATGCCATAAGGGTGTACTCTTAGCTATCTTTGCTCCATTGGTATTGGTAAAGCCCCCTGGAATGGAGTTGTCAGTAGTGTTGCCTGCACCACTGTTGGATCCCCAGTAAAGGCCCCTTTTCCACTGTTATTTACACCCACTCCTTTAAAAATAAGGCCAGTAGGCATCCATTTTTTTTTGTTTGTGGGAAGATGTTGATAGGTAGGATTTTGCAAGCAGTAAAAGGGGACTTTTAAGTACATAAAAATCATGGCTGCTAGCTGCTCCCGGTCTGTTATATAGTACCCAGACTTCTCTTTATAACCACCTTAACACTTCCTATGTACACTGATGTCCTTCATGGATGCATCTGCAGTCATAACAAGTGGGTTGTCCTGTCGTCAGGCAGCCCTGCAGTCGGCCGGATTCCAAAGTCCGGGTCCGGCTTCGGCTGATGTCGCACTCCACCCGACGTCATCTTTGTTGGTCTTCGGGTATAAAAGCATCAGCCGACGCCATTTTCCCCAGTCTTTCTTGCCGCGTGGCGCCCGAAGCAGAAGCTGTTCGCAAGTGCCGGTCGGTCGGATCCAGAGATTACTTCTACCGAATACTACTTCGAAGACGTCTAAAGCTAAGTACCCCGTTGGGGACCTTTTCTTGCCTCAGCCGATGTCAGAAAAAGTTAACAATTGTTTAACCTGTGGGAAACAAATACCTCATAAAGATTTCCACTCTTACTGCCTGCCTTGTTTAGGCCCAGCCCACGACGTAGCAGCCTGTTCGGCCTGTGCTTCCTTCAACCAACGAACGCTTAGGCGTCGGTCGGAGTTTGCAGAACAGTTTTTCGGTTCTGATTTTGCGTACATTATGCCGTCGGATCCTCCGACTACCCAATCTACCAAAAAACGCAAAGAAAAAGACCGACACTCGCGGTCCGCGGTTTCGGCCGAAACCATGGTTAAGCAAACCGCGAGTGTCTCGGTTTCGGCCGAAACCGAGAAAACTGATCAAAGTACAGCTGAACCTACTCCTACAACTGAGGCCCCTGCTACAACTCTTGAATCGACCTCAGAAATTTTACCCACTATGGTGGTTGACTTATCAGACACCATCCCCTTGGATGTCTCTACCCCAGCACGTGGTGCTGCTAGGCCTCCAGCAGCCATGTCCATTAAGGCCTTCGCCAGGGCTAAAGCAGCCAAGACTACTAAAACAGTGCCTGTTAGACACCCCACATCCAGGCCCTCTTCTAGTTCTCAAATGCTTATTTTGGCAGAAGATTTAATTTCTTTAATTAGAGGCTCTCAATCTCACCCAGACAGGGCTTCTCAGCCCCCAGAGAAGAGACCTAGGGCAGAGCCCCCTGAGCCAGTGTCTTCTGATGATTCTGCTGATGAATCAGACATTACTGACCAGCCAGAGGCTCCCTTCTCCAATTTTGAAGATTCTGATGCTGAAGAATCCATTCCAGCTGCTTCCCCACCAGAAGAATTCTCCTTTGGGGAAACCCTGCATGCCATGCGCGAACAGTTCCAATGGCAGCAACAGGATTTTTCAGACTCCAGAAAAAGACTTAGGACCTTTCTCCACCTCCCACAGCACAGGCCCTTAGCTGTACCTCCTGTTCTCTCTGTGGTGGATGATGCTTTCAATGATGTTTGCTCCGCTCCAGATTCTTTAGCCCCAGCCACTGCCAAACCAGACAGATTTTACAGGGTGCCAGATACTCATCACCACCTTTACAAGGCCCCACTTGCAGACCCAGAAACTATATCCCAGGGTCCCAAGGCAGTAGCCGCGACCATAGCTAAAAATCCTATTCCTTCTGAAAGGGAAGCAAGGTCATTAGACAGATGGGGTAAAAAGGTCTACACTTCAGCTACTCTCTCAGCTAGAGCTTTAAACTGTCAGTTTCACATGATACAATACCAAGAGTTTATGCTGGATCAGTTAACTAAAAAACTAACCACTGATGAATCTCTTGATAAAAAATATGTATTAGAGATGGTAAATAACATACAACAGGTTAGCAACCATTCCCTAAAATGTGGCTATGATGCACTGGAGGCTTCATTTAGATCAGCCATGACTGGCACAGTGATAAGAAGGCATGCATGGCTAAAGGAACAAGCCTTACCAGATCATGTTAAAGCTAAGTTGCTGGATGCTCCTATGGACAAGACAAGTTTGTTTGGTACACCTGCCCAGCAGGTTATGAAGAAAATGGAAGAAAAGGCAAAATCTGTTCAAACTGTTAGATTTCTTGCAGGTTCAACCCCCAAGGTTTAGCAGAAACTGGCCTGCCAAAAATTGGTCCTTTCCTGACTCCACAAAATTTCAAAGAGGCAGGAATAGACGTTCCAGAGGCAGAAACCAATACAGAGGAGGTGCCTATAGAGGACGACAGTGGCAAGGTAACAACAGAGGCACAGACACAGCCACTGCCACTACATCAGCACAACCACAGTGACTTAACCCTACATCCGCCTACCAGGGAACAAATAGCAGCTCCTCTAGGCGGAAAGTTAACCTTATTTTCAAAGAACTGGCACTACATAACAAAAGACAAGTGGATTTTACAAACCATAGATCAAGGTTACCGGTTTCACTTCCACACTTTACCAGTCAAAAGAGGAATGCCAAATCTACCTCCAAATCAAAAAACAGAGGCTCTACGCCAGATAATGGAGTTAGCAAACATGAGAGCTGTGGAAAGAGTGCCAACAGCAGAGCAAGGAAAGGGGTTCTATTCCAGGTTATTCCTAGTTCCAAGAAAGGAAAAAAGTTGGAGACCAATTCTCGACCTGTCCACCTTAAATACATACATCATTGTCCCAAAATTCAAAATGCTGACCCTACAGCAACTCCTTCCCATGCTGGGCAAGGAGTCTTGGCTGGTAACTCTAGATCTCAAGGAGGCATACCTGCATGTCCCCATTCGACCAATCTGCAGAAGATACCTCAGATTTCTTGCAGCATCAGAGCACTATCAATTCTGAGCATTGCCCTTTGGCTTATCTACTGCGCCCAGAGTATTCACAAAATGCCTGGCATCAGTAATCGCCCATTGCAGGCTACAGGGAATTCAAATTTACCCATACCTGGACGACTGCCTGCTACAAGGGGACAACAAAAGCAAGCTGACAACAGATTTACAAAGGGTCATTTACTTGCTACAAGCACTGGGATACACAGTCAATTTACAAAAGTCAAGGCTGATACCATCCCAAACAAGGACATTCTTGGGCGCGGAATTGGACACAGTAAAACAAATGGCATTCCTGACTACAGAAAAACAAAAGAACTTCCTCTTTACTTCTTGGCACTAACAAAACTGAACAAGTTAACAGCAAGAAAAGTTCTGCAGGCCTTGGGCTTCATGGCATCATGCATAATCTTGGTTCCATTTGCCAGACTACATATGAGGAAACTACAGTGGTACCTAAAGAATTTATGGTCCCAACACAGACACAGTCTAGAAACAGAAATCCCACTAATTCCATGCTTAAAACAGGAGTTCCTATGGTGGGCTCAGGCATGCCAGTCAAACACAGGCCTACCTTTTCGCAGATGTCAAGCAAGCCAGACCATCACAACAGACGCTTCAGACCTAGGATGGGGGGCCCACATGCTGGACAAACGCGTGCAAGGTTTGTGGACACAGGATCAACTTCACCTGCACATCAATCTAAAAGAAATGCTGGCAGTAAAACTGGCAGTCCAAAAATTCAAACCATTTCTCAAAGAGGGCCAGTTGATGATAAGAACAGACAACACCACAGTCATGTGGTACATCAACAAACAAGGAGGCACTCATTCATACCCCCTATGCAGAATGACCTTGGAACTGTGGACCCTGGCACTCAGCTACAACATCCAGTTACAGGCAATATTTGTACCGGGGAAAGACAATACTCTAGCAGACATATTAAGCAGAACCACTTCGGATGCCCACGAATGGAAGCTGCACCCGGACATTTTCAAGACCATCTCAAAGAAATGGGGAATGCCACAGATAGACCTATTCGCATCACCTCTCAGTCACCAACTCAGAAAATTCTGCACAAGGACATTCCACCCACTAGCATGGAAAGTGGACTCGCTCTCCTTCAACTGGAAAGGCCTAACAGCATATGCATTCCCACCTCTTCCCTTGATACACAAGGTACTACTAAAAATCAAGGAAGAACGTCCAAGGATAAATCCTGATAGCTCCAAACTGGCCAAGACAGCACTGGTACCCACTACTGAGGAGCATGTCTCGGAACAATATGTGGCCAATACCCCTGATGCCTTTGATGTTAACTCAGAACAACTACAGCATCATACATCCAAACCTAAAAACGTTGCAACTGACTGCATGGAACATCACATAGCAGCAGCTAATTCAGAACTTTCCCAAAGAGTTAAAGACATTATTCTTGAAGCACGCAGACCTTCAACAAGAAGGAACTATGCTGGAAAATGGAAAAGGTTTGTCATTTGGAGTACGGAAAGAGGAAAAGATGTGTCAAACATAGATATACCTAACATTCTGGAGTATCTGGCGAACTTCTTCATTCAGGCCTGTCCTACTCCTCCATCAAGATACATGCATCAGCTATTTCAGCAGAATACAGCTTTGATCCACCTGTTTTTCGCACCCTTTGCTCAGGCAGTTCCTCAGAGGAATCAAGAATGTAAAACCTCCAAGGAAACCACCATTACCAGCTTGGGATTTAAACTTTGTACTAGAAAAATTAACACTATCACCCTTTGAACCAGCAGCAACAGCAGACCTACAACACCTGTCATGGAAAACTGCTTTCCTACTGGCAATTACTTCAGCAAGGAGGGTTTCAGAACTACAGGCCTTAATGGCAGTGCAACCCTTCCTGATCTTCCACCAAGATAGTGTCCATGAGGACTAATCCTACATTTATGCCCAAGGTGGTATCCAGAGTGTCTTTAAACCAGGCAATCCACTTACCTACCTTCTTTCCCAACCCACAAAACAGAGGGGAAAGAATACTGCATACCTTGGATGTGCATAGACAGCTACGCTACTACTTGGACAGAACAAAAATAGCAGAAAGACTGACCAACTTTTTGTAGCCTATGCAACAGGAAGGGAAGGAAAAGCTATTTCCAAACAGACAATCTCCAAATGGATAGGAAATTGCATACGATTCTGTTACTCCTTCCATGGAAAACCAATTCCACAGAACATAAGACCTCATTCTACAAGGGCAACAGCCACTACCACAGCCTTCTTACGAGGAGTGGCAACCAAAGACATTATTGAGGCGGCTACTTGGACCTCCGTGCATACATTTGCCAAGCATTATAATTTGCCTCTATATTCCAGATCCCGAGCAGGGTTTGCCACTGCTGTACTGCAAGGGATCCTAAACACACCATAATCTACTTTTATCCTCCTCCCTAGTTGGCTATGGTATTCTACCCACTTGTTATGACTGCAGATGCATCCATGAAGGACATAGTACAGTTTTGTACCTACCATAAATGTAGATGTCCGAACTGGATAGCATCTGCAGTCAGGATTACCCTCCCTCCTTCCCTCTGTGGTACTCCTAGGGTGTTTACCCTCCTAATAGCTAGCTGTTGGGGGGGAGTCTTTTATGGTGTATTTGTTTGTATATATGTACATACATGGTTATTGTTGTGTTTACCTCTATCTATTTGGAAACATTGGCATCTATCCAAATTTTAGCCTGCAAGAGGGCTACTGGCATCTGGGGCAAGAAACACTGAGGAAAATGGCGTCGGCTGATGCTTTTATACCCGAAGACCAACAAAGATGACGTCGGGTGGAGTGCGACATCAGCCGAAGCCGGACCCGGACTTTGGAATCCGGCCGACTGCAGGGCTGCCTGACGACAGGACAACCCACTTGTTATGACTGCAGATGCTATCCAGTTCGGACATCTACATTTATGGTAGGTACAAAACTGTACTTTCTCTCTCTTTGCCTTTATCTGTGCCAGGGTAGGAGGGCCAGTTTTTTTGGTGGACAATTCCTATTGCAACCCTAGTAAAGCAGGCCAGAACTATTTCACTGACTGCATAATTTTCCCCTTTACCGTCAGTTTCTTGAATATTTCTTGAGCAGGGAGTCCAAACAGCAGAGTGTTGTGTAGTCCAGTTTCACCTTCATTTTTATGTATGGGTTCCCGACTCTGCCTATTTATAAGCTCGAAGACTTCTGGTTGGCTCATGGCTAAGCAGGTATCCCATAGTGCACCAGTACAAACCCCAGATCTCGTTTGCCGCGTCGATGAATTCGGTCGAAACTCCAGTTTCACCTTCCCCTGTTAATCTTTTAGCAGAGTCGGGGTTTTCTGTGTGAAAGGGTTTTTTCTGTGTGTGAATTTTTGCTGGTCTTTTTAAGTTAGACCTAGCTGTCCCTTTCTTTCTGGACTAGGCCATTTTAGTTAGAGGACCTAGTCCTCGTGGTGTTCTTCCTCCTTCAGGGCTAGGCCCGTTTAAGTTAGAGGACCTAGTCCTCCCTTTTACTTCTTTCTTCTACTCTCGTCTGTGTGAATGTCTAAAGAGGTTAAGCAGCACAAGCTTCGGGCTTCAAGAAATGCATGAAGTGCTCCCAAAAAATGTCATTGACAGATTGTCATGGTCTATGTGTCTATTGCTTAGGAGTCATCCATTTGCAAGAGACTTGCTTGTTTTGTCATGCCTTCTCCCCTAGAGTGTTACAGGAGAGAAGAAACAAGCTAATTCTAAAGGGTCTTTTAAAGCATTCCCAAACTCTTCCTTTGAGGAGGCCTTGTCTAGCTCTTCCTCTTCTTCCAAGTCCACTAAATCTGCTACGTGTAAGTCTTCGAAAAGACCTTCTCTGGCACCGGCTGGTGTCTCGGAGCCTCCTCCTAAAGTGGCAAAATCGGCCTCATCGGCTCTGCTGCCTTCGGAGCTGACTGAGAGCAACATTGTGGTAACCGGATCGGATCCTAGTTTGCCGGAGCTGACAACTGAATTTATTCAACCTGCTATTCCTCCTAGATCAAGATCCCAGACTGTCCTCCAGGTCTTCCAGGAGCCTTTTGGATGAAGATGTGGAGAGGGTAGTCCTGAGACTGTTGAAGTAGTCTGCTCTATCAAAATTGTTGTCTGCTCCGACCCAGTCTGTTCCGGTGCCTATGAAACCTGTTATACCCCCGATTGTTATTCCTCCTCAGAGCCGAGCTGGTTTGTCGGAGTCTGAGGGCTTGGTGCCATTGGTGGAACCCTTGGCTCCAGCTCCACTTGCGGTTGCTTCAGAGCCAAGCTCTACTGCGACACTTGCTGTGCCATCCGTTGTGTCCAGGGGCCGAAGCTCTCCGGTCGGTGCCGACAGGGAAGGTTGGAATCATTCTTCGGTTCCGAGTCTCTCGACGCTTCGGCTAGGGTGAGTTCGGATCCTGCGTCTGTCTCTGAGCCAATAGCATCCTCAGTCTCTTCGGAGTGGGAGAGGCCCTCAGAGCCGGAGAGGTCAGCATTCGAGAGGATGAGCATACTGTCCAAGTCACCAGTTGCCACCAAAGGTACCAGCACTCTCCCCTCTAGAGCGCCCACTTCGGTCACAGCCCCTACTCTCTCCAGAGACGGCAGAGACCCTTAGCCTCAGGAGCTACCGGCTGGTGGCCCCCATTCTTGCTTGACCTCCCCAGAATACCCTTCTGAGGAGTCCCCCAGGAAGAAGACATGCAAGAGGAAGCATATTGACTCCCAGGATGAGTCTTTGACATCTGACACTGACCGCGAGGAGTCAGAAGGGTACCCCCCAAGTCGTCCTCTGATGTCTCCTTTGTGAACATCCTGGAGATCCTTAAGCAGAGGTGCGGCTGGCCCACTGTTAACCCTTCTGATGAGGAGTCGGTGTACCTGAAGGCTTTTGGGTCTCAACCTTCTGCCTCTTGGGTGTCTCCACCTTTTGACAAACTGATGGATTTAGTTAGTCGAAAGGTGTGTAATACTCCCGATGCTGTGGAGCCAGCCTCTAGGAGACTCAAGTTTCTTTCTGCCCTCCAGATAAAGAATTTTTGTCCAAAGGTTTCCCAGTAGATGCCATGGTGGTGATGGCAACTAAGAAGGAGCTTGCTGAGACGACTTCTGTCCATCCGACGAATAAGGAGTTTCGACAGATGGACAGGTATGGGAAGCGTGTCTTCAGTTCAGTGGCTTTTACTCTTCGATCATTGATCTATCTCACTCACTTCACGAGATTGCAGAGGGATCTCCTTAAGCAGTTGGGAGATTTTTTTACGGGGTACATGTATTGAGGGAGTCCCTGACAAGATTTCTGCTCATTTGCCCACCCTAAATTCTATAGTTAACTCCTCCATGTGGCTTATTTCTTATGCGACTGATGGAGAGAGTAGAGCTGCATGCGCTTGTGTAATTTTGCGGAATCATTCAAGTCCACTTTCACCAACACCCACTTTGAAGCTTCCTCATTGTTTGGATCTAAGGTGAAGGACACACACACACAGTGTGAGCAAGAAAGAAAGATGCTCTCTGTCGTGGGAGTACTTTTTTTACTGTTCCCTCTAGACCATACCCTAAAGGTCAAAGGGGCGGTAAAATGTGGTTCAAGAAGTCCCAGAGGGTCTTTCCGGACGCGCAAGGTGAACTCTCCTTCAGAGGCAGAGGAGGAGGACGAAATGGGAAATGTCGCCCTAGAGGCAGGGGCGGTCCGCAATACCAACAAGGTAGTTATTCCTTTCGTGGACGGCCTTATCAGCGTTCCTAATATGGGTCCCGACTGCATTTCTTTGGGGCCAGTCGGGGATCGCATTTCTTTGTATCCAGAAGCCTGGCTAAGTATAACCCAAGACAAGTGGGTACAAAGAGTTGTTACCAGAGGCTATGTCATACCCTTTTCCCTTCCACCGTTTGTTCCCAAGAAGATCCCAGATGTACCACCCAATCTCAGGGATCAGGCAACTGTGGAGATAAACAAGTTGCTCTTAAAAAGGGTCATCCAATCTGTCCCAGCAGACCAGATAGAATCCGGAACTTACTCCAGGTTCTTTTTAGTCCCAAAACTAACAGGAGACTGGAGGCCAATATTGGACCTCGGCAGATTAAACAAATCTGTGAGGAAGGACAAGTTTCAGATGGTAACACTGCAGTTGATACTCCCTTTTGTTAGGGAAAGACTATTGGATGTGCTCAGTAGATCTCCAGGATGCCTACTACCATATAAAAATGGGCAAGGCGTCCAGGAGCCACCTACGCTTCCAACTGGGAGCCAGTCACTATCGGTTTCATGCTCTGCCCTTCGGTCTCACCACAGCTCCCAGGGTGTTCATCAAATGCATAGCTGTAGTAACCGCTCACCTGAGACGTCAGGGAATTCCAGGTGTTTCTGTACTTGGGCATCTGGCTCCTGACCGCTCCCACCAGGCATCTACTTCTCCAAAATAGGGATGCCACTCTTCAACTTTGTGCTCAATTAGGGATCTCCATAAATTGGGAAAAATCTGCATTATTCCCTCTCAATCTGCGATTTTTTTAGGTGCAGAGGTAGACACAGTGAACATGACAGCTCATCTCCTCGCCAAAAGGGCACGAAATTTAATCATTCAAATTCAACGCTTTCTCCCATTGCGGAAGGTCAAAGCAAAGTGGGTTCTTCAGCTCCTCGGTACTATTGCATCTACCATCCTATTAGTACCATTAACCAGGTTGCACATGAGAGTTCCCCAGTGGCTTCTGTTTTCCCAATGGTCCTTCCAATGTCTTCCGCTGAATCACCCTATTCTGCTGATGGAATCATGCAAGGAGGACCTCCTTTGGTGGATAACACCCAACCAGTTGACGACGGGCGCCCCCTTTGTTCCTGCCCAACCCGTTGCCATTATGACCACGGATGCCTCCCAGAGGCATCTGGGTGGGGGGGGAGGGCATTATCTCGGCAGGACTGTCCAAGGCACATGGCAAGAACACTAGGCTCACTTGCATATCAATGTTCTGGAGGTTAGGGCGTTGCAAGCACTTCAAGACCTTCTTCCTCTAGGGACTATTGCGATACAAACAGCATGTCGGTAGTTTGGTACATTAACAAACAGGGCGGTACCAGATCTTAACCACTCTGTCGAGAGGCCATGCAAGTTTGGGAATGGACAATTTCTTCCCAGCACTTTTTGATAGCAGCGCACATTCCAGGGACGACCAACGTGATGGCCGATAAGCTCAGCTGGGCGATCCTACTGCCTCACAAGTGGTCTCTGAAACACGAAACAGCGGAACAGATTTTCTGCAAATTGGGGACAGCCTTGCTGCGACCTTTTTGCCAGTCCAGTCAATGCAAAATGCAGCAGCTATTTTTCCTTCATTCCCTCTCCGGGGGAGACACCCAGAGATGCTCTAGCTCATTATTGGCCCCTGGATCTTCTGTATGCTTTTCCTCCATTTCCTCTCCTTTCCAAAGTGATTCAGAAAGCCAGATGGCTGGGATGCAAGTTAATCCTCATTGCTCCTTACTGGCCTCATCAGGTTTGGTTCCCCTTCCTCGAGCCTCTTCTCCTGGACCATCCTTGGATTCTGGACCCAGCTCCAGATCTGTTGACTCACATGTCAGGTTTGCTACATCCCTCAATCCACACCCTCAAATTGACAGCGTGGCTGCTCCAGTTCCATCCCTAGTCAGGCTTCATGATGTATCTGCCTCAGTGTCACATATCCTTATGTCCTCCCATAAACCTTCAACTAGGAGACTATATGGCAGTAAATGGGAAAGATTTTCTATTTGGGCACAGAAAATGAATGTAGATCCCTACACTGCTTCTACACCTGTCATTTTGGAATTTCTCTCGGAGCTTTTTCAGCAAGGATCTGCTGCTGCCACTGTCAGAGTTCAATTGGTGGCTATTTCACATTTCCATTTAGTATTTCCAGACACCAATGTAATGTCTCATAAGCTATGCAAGACATTTTTGAAATGAGCCACTCTGTTGAGACCACCTCTCCAAGAACCTGTGGCTTCTTGGGAT
Source organism: Protopterus annectens (assembly GCF_019279795.1). Taxonomy (NCBI): domain Eukaryota; kingdom Metazoa; phylum Chordata; order Ceratodontiformes; family Protopteridae; genus Protopterus; species Protopterus annectens. The sequence continues at coordinate 1,408,861,669 of NC_056728.1, read as the reverse complement.
TTAAATTTTGTGTTGTCCAAACTGACATATTCCCAGTTTGAACCTTCTCACTCATCTTCATTGAAATTTTTGTCTTGGAAGACTTTGTTTTTGGTGGCTATCACATCAGCTAGATGGGTATCGGAGTTACAAGCCTTATCTGTTAAGTCAGCTTATTTGATCTTTCATAAAGACAGGGTCTCACTGCGTACTAATCCCTCCTTTGTCCCCAAAGTTTGTTCTCACACCACCTTAAATCAATCCATTGAACTCCCAGTTTTCTTCCCTAATCACTGTAATGCAGCTGGATATCAGTTTCATCAGCTAAACATTCATAGACAGCTACGTTTTTATTGGCATCATACGAAGGAGTTTAGGAAATCAGATCAACTATTCATTTCCTTTTCTGAATCCAGATTGGCCTTACCAGTTTCTAAAGTGACACTATCTAATTGGATTTCCAGTTGCATAGCCTTTGTCTACAATTCGGAGGGCAGACCTTTACCCTTAAAGATCAAGACTCATTCTACCAGGTCTCTGTCTACCTCTGCAGCCTTTCAAGCCAGGGTCCATCTTGATAATATTTGTGCAGCAGCTACGTGGGCTACCCCTCACACTTTTATTACACATTACAAATTGGATTTAGCTTCCAGGGCTAGAATATCCTTTGGCTCCACGGTGCTCAGGAGTATTTTCCAGTTAGCCACCCAAGAATAAGGCACTAGGGACACTGTCCCATACGTCAAAATGAAGGTGAGATTGGACTACACAACATAAAGAAGTTATGTACTCACCATAACGTTCCATGTTGGTAGTCCATCTCACCCTTCATTTTTACCAACCCGCCCTCCTGCCCCTATGCTGGAAGAATCTGGAGGTACTAATATTTTGGTTATCTTTGGTTGGAGACCCTTTAGTATTGGTTTGTCTGTTATGGTTATTTCTTCTAGTGAGCAGCAAACAAGATATGTTGTTTGTACTGGTGCACTATGGGATACCTGCTTAGCCACGAGCCAACCAGAAGTCTTTGAACTTATAAATCGGCCGAGACTGAGCCGAGGATTGGCTCCGAACCCATACGTAAAAATGAAGGGTAAGATGGACTACCAACATGGAATGATATGGTAAGTACATAACTTCTTTTTCTCATCTGAATGGATACTAAGAATATGCATTCTGACGTCAGACTGGTGCTGTATCTTAAAAAATGACCCTCATGGCAGCAACCCTTGATACTTTTATCTACAGTATTAAAGGCAATGTTTATCCACCTGAGCAACTAGCAGAATTCCAAGACTTTCAGCTTCCTTCCTCATTTAGTTCCTTAGGGAGTTCAACTTGGTATCTTTTCATGCAAAGTAGTTAAGAGCTCTATAAAGCATCAGACTGACTGGCTTTCTAGGAATGGGGGACAGAATCGGACTCCAGGAATGGCACTAGAAAAGCATCCTGCAGAGCCTTAAACTTTTTGAATGGCAAAAGGCTTAGAAGCATTTAATCCAAAAAGCTCCGCACAATGTTTTTGGGATGCTGGGACCTCTTGCCCCCCCCCCCCCCCCCCCCCACACACACACACACACACACACACACTGTATGACGTGACCCTTGAACCTGTACAAGGTATAACTGAATGATGCATCCTATGGTGGTGATGCAGAGAAAGTGAGTGACAGTGTCATAGGCTAGAGGGTAAGAAAACTGGGAAACACAAGCTACATTTTTTATCCTATGAAATGTGAGGAGTCTCGCTCGTTTCTCTTACGAGCTGGGGAATCGTAACACCAGTGGCTGGTCCAGTTTAGACAGACTTTGCATAAAGAACATGAACTCTTGAGTTATCATGTACCTGTCCTTGGGGGGGGGGGGGGGTCGGGGTCTCACATGTTGCCAGTAAGGCAGACAACAGCAAGGAGCCTGAAAATGTGGCCACTGAGACTTGGGCACCTGGTCTCCCATTTATAAAATGGGACAGATTGACACCTTGGAACACAGATGACCATCTAAGTCCTTCAAATTACAACCACTGATGTGCTCATACATTTGAGTTAAGCACATGTGATCTCCCCCCTTGGTAATTAAAAAAATGGCCAATGGATTTAAGCATTCTTGATGAGACAACTGGATTGACAGTAGGTACAGACACTTTGGCAGATGACTGGTTTTGTCAGGCAAGATGGCCTCCAGTGAGCCATCACTGGAAACCTTAGAAAAAACATATGCTGGGTCTAGGGACTGTGAAAGCACCTCTCCAGGTCTGTTGCCGTCAGGCCTAGGGAGACTTCCCAGAAGCTGAAGCAGCATGCCCTGCATCATCCTACAAATTCTCGTGGGAGTGCTTCTTCACATATTCTTGAGTGGGATGTCCAATACTTTAAACCACTGAAAGCCTGACTGTGTCCACCTGCTAGGAAGAGGATTCAAGTGTTTTCTTGTCTTGATAGCTTTTAAGAGCTTACCTCCTCCAATTCAGGATTTTTTTGCCAAAATTTATTGCAAATTGCAAAGGTGGTTATGTTGTGATTGTGGCTCAAGCAAGTCCTATTTCAGTATGAAAATTCTTGCATCAACCAGGTTTGCAGGCCTCGTAACTCACTTATGTATCGTAACCATGATACAGTCTGTGATAACCCCCAGCCCCTGGTGTCAACTCAAACATGAAAGCACTCTGAGGCGGCAGCATCATCTCCCTTGTGCTGATGCTTACTCCATGTTCTCTGGCTCTAATTTAAGCTCACTTTCAGGTGTGCCAGGAACACTCAAGGTCTGAGGCCCTAGTTATCAGGGCCTGACATTCTGGAGCAGAACCATTGACCTTACTGAGTTTGAGTTCTGCTTGCCCAGCCATGCAGAATTACTCTTTCTTGATGACTGAAATAAAAGATAGTCAAGTGGAAGAGAGGGCTGTGCTGTTGATGTTCCTGAGATACTACTGGATGCTTTGCATATGTAACCTGGCCAGGTGCACCATTAGAATAGATGACAGAAAGACTTGTGCCTTTAGCATCTTCCTGGATTTTAATTATTACCTATGAATTTACTGCAAAACAAAAGATGTTCTTCGTATTTCACTGTTGCAGTCATCACACTTGGGTTATCCTGCCAGGGGTAGCCCTCAGTCGGCCTGAATACCAGAAGCTTAGTATTTCTGCGTCAGTTGCTGTCGCTGCAGGACTTATGTCAGGTCATAAGTGGTATAAAAACAGGCACCCGATGCCATTACATCAGTCTTTCTTGCCGAGGAGCCCGAAGCAGAAGCAGTTCACACAAGTGCCGGTTGGCCGCTACCTCAGTTTTCATTTCCGAAATTGAAGTTGAAGTCTGTGAAAGCTAAGTACCCCGTTGGGGATTCTTTTTTCTCACTCTAACCGACCTCAAAAAAGGTTAACAGTTGTCTCGCCTGTGGAAAGCAAATACCACACCGAGATTTCCATTCTTACTGCGTCACCTGTTTAGGCCCAGACAACGATGTCCCTCGCTGCCGGTTTTGTGCTTTGTTCAACGCCCGAGCTATACGTCGTCAGGCCCTTATCGTAGCTAAATACTTTCGCTGTTAGTCTCCGTATTTCAAAATGGCTTTGGTAAGCTATCCGACTACCTATCTTCCGAAAATATGTAAGGATAAAGACAGACTGCACAGGTCCAAAACTGCTGACGACGCATCTGTTAAGCTAGTCGCCAGTTCGCCGGTACTCAGTGAGACACTTTCGCAGCCCCTGATGCCTGCTTCGATGGATTTGCAGGCTGCTACCGAGACCCATTCGGAGTCCGGTATGCTGTGAGAATCTTCTTTGACTATGGAACCTGCGGATGTTTCCACCTTGGATGGGTCTGGAGCTGCTGTGCAGGCACCGGCTTCTGAGGAAGTTATTCGCATTACCGATGTTCGATACAAACTGACGACTTTTTTCACATCTTCAGTTCTGAGTAAAACTACCTCGTTTATAAGGCCAAGAGTATGAGCTAAGCCAAAACGACAGTCCAAACTCAAGCACCTGCTTCCTTCCCACAATCTCAAATGCTTAAAATGGCAGAAGACCTGATCGTGCTGATTAGGGGAAGCCAGCCTTCCCCTACTAAGAGAAAGAGACTTGTCCCCAGCAGCTTTAACTGACCAAGAGTCCGATGACTCTGAGGTTTCTCAATATGAGGACATGCCTTTATCTGCTTATGAGGATTCAGATGCCGAGGAATCCATTCCTTCTGCTTCCCCTCCAGAGGATTATTCTTTTGGTGAAACCCTACATACTTTGAGAGAGCATTTCCACTGGGAATGCCAGGATTATCCTCAGGCCAAAATGAGACTCGGGGAATTTTTAGATTTGCCACAGCATACTCCCTTGGCTATCCCTCCTGTTCTGGGTGTTGTGGATGATGTCTTTATGGAATCTAGTCTAACTTCTGATACTTTACCCCCTGCTGTAAGGAAACCAGACGGGTACTTCAGAGTCCCTGACTCTCAAAAATTTATTTTCAAAAATTCTACTGTTGACCCCGAGGTCATCTCCCAAGGGCCTAAAGGCATAAAAGCAGCTACAGCTAAGAATCCTATCCTTTCAGGCAGGGATTCCCGAGCTTTAGACAGATGGGGTAAAAAAGTATACACCTCTGCAACTCTCTCCATCAGGGCATTGAATTGCCAGTTCCACATGCTGAAATACCAGCAACGTACTATGGAACTTATTAAGCAAACATTATCTACTTTTCCTGACTGTGCAGAAAATAAAGAACTACAGGCGCTTATGCATTCTGCAAGCCAAGTCAGCAAGCATACCTTGCAATGTGGGTTTGACGGCCTAGAAGCATCTTGCAGGGCAGCAGTCACAGGTTCTGTACTTAAAAGGCATGCTTGGCTTAATGAGCAGACCTTGATAGACCATGTCAAATCACAATTATTGGACGCTCCTTTGCACAAGGACAGTCTGTTTGACACCAGAGCAGAAGAGGTTTTAAAAAAGATGGAAGAAAAGGCTAAGTTTATGCAGACAGTCAAAGATTTTTTGCAAGTACAGCCTCCAAGATTCAGTGGGCATTGCCTCTCGAAACATTGGTCCTTTCCAGCCCCCCTCAAGGTCATCTCAAACTAGACCCAGGGGAAACAGACACCCCGGATTACAGTCTCAGGGTATGCAGAAATCTAAACAGTGGCGTTCCTCCACTTCTAAAACAGGGAGTGCTAAGCCACCCCCTTACGGAAACAATTCACAGTGACTTCTCAACTCCACTCCTCACCTCTGCCCAATTGCTCGTGCCCCTGGGAGGAAAACTTGCACACCATGCAAAAACCTGGACCTCCATCACCAAAGACCGATGGGTCCTCAACGTAGTATCCCAGGGGTACAGATTTCATTTCTACATGCTGCCAACCCCAAAAGGGTTCCCAGACCTTCCTCCAAATCAGTGGGCAGAGGCACAAACCAAGTTCAATCCCTGCTCTCCATAAGGGCAATTCAGCATGTTCCTGCAGAACGGATAGGTCAAGGGTTTTATTCCAGAATTTTCCTGGTACCCAGAAAAGAGGGCACCTGGCACCCAATCTTAGATCTTTTCCATTCTAAGCACCTTTCTGTTGGTACAAAAATTCAAAATGCTCACCCTTCAGCAGTTTCTCCCTGTGCTGTCCAATGATGCCTGGTTAGCCATCGTAGACCTAAAGGAAGCCTATCTGCACATCCCTATCAGGGACTCATGGGGGAAATATCTATGTTTCAGGGCAGGATCTATGCATTATCAGTTCTCTGCACTTCCCTTTGGCTTATCCACCACTCCTAGTGTCTTCACAAAATGCTTGGCTCCATCCATTGCCTATTGCAGACAGAGAAAGATTCAACTATACCCTTACTTGGACAATTGCCTGATTAAGGTAGACAGGAAAAGCTGTTGCAGCACCTGACATTTGTAAAGGACCTTCTAACCTCCATGGGGTGCATCAACGAAAATAAATCAAAACTAGTCCCCAGTCAAAAGATTGTATTCCTGGGAGCAAGCTTGGACACAGCATCCCAGATGGCATTCCTTACTTCAGAAAAACAAGCCTAACAGGCTGCTTTGCTCAAATGGCCACCAGAACCCAGTTATCCGCAAGAGAAATCCTGCAGGCTCTAGGGTTCATGGCCTCTAGCATTCTACTAATTCCATATGCCAGATTGCATATGAGGAAACTTCAGTGGTACTTCTTTGGTGCCAACATTCTCCGGACATGGAAATCATCATACCTTGTCTAAGGACAGAGTTTTTTTGGTGGGCAGCAGCATGGAACCACAACAAGGGACTTCCATTTACACAGCCCCACGCCGCCCAGACCCTAACCACAGAAGCATCAGACTATGCCTGGGGGGGCACATCTGGACGACAGGTGCATGCAGGGCCACTGTAGCCCAAGCCAAATTCATCTGCACATCAACCAAAAAGAGATGCTAGCTGTTCAGCATGCTCTGACAACTTTCAGATCCCTACTCTCACCACGGCCCCTGCTAATAAAAACTGGTACATCAACAAGCAGGGGAGATCCCACTCTTATCCACTCTGCAGGCTAGCCATGACTCTGTGGAACATGGCTTTGCCCATGCATATTCATCTGCAAGCTCAATTCCTGCCAGGCAAACAAAACTCTCTGGCAGACAACTTAAGCAGAAATCTCCTAGATCCACACGAGTGGCAATTAGACCTCAACACCTTCAGCCTTCTAACCCAGAAATGGGGGACCCCGATGGTGGACCTATTTGCCTCCCCCTACAATCACCAGCTCAGCAAATATTGCACCAGGACACCTCACAGCAGGGCCTGGAAAGTGGATGTCCTATCCTTCCATTGGGCAAACCTCTCGATCTATGCATTTCCCTCTCTGCCTCTTCTTACAAGCGTATTACTCAAGATAAGACAGGAAGGACCAAGGGCAATCCTGATTGCCCCAGACTGGCCATGCCAGCACTGATACCCACTACTGTGCAGTCGAACACCGATGCCACTATGGCACCTTCCCCAGATCCCAACCCTCCTCACTCAGCAGGAGGGACAGATCTTGCATCCGCAACTGCAAAATCTGAACCTTGCAGCCTTGGCTTATCCCTTGAATTCTCCTCCAGTGGCCAGCCTATGCAAGCAGGTATTGGACGTCATTCTTGAACCAGAAGACCCAGTACAAGGAAAAATCCTATGCTGATAAGTGGAAAAGGTATTGTTCCTGGATTCACTCAGCAGACACAGCACTGCCCTCCTTACCTCTCATCCTGGATTACCTAGCAGACCTACCCCACAGAGGCCTATCCTTCTGTTCCATTAAGATCCATGCCTCTGCCTTCTCTGCTCATTACACCGAGCCACCTCTCTTCTCTCACCCTCTCATCAAACAATTCCTGAGGGGGGCTAACAACTTAAGGCCACCAAGTAGAGCCCCCACCCCTGCTTGGGTCCTTAACTTTGTGCTGGAAAAGCTCACGCTACCCACCCCCCGAGCCTGCAGCGTCAGCATAGTTAAAATTCCTTTCTTGGAAAACAGCCTTGCTTCTGGCCATCACTTCAGTTAGAAGCGTGTCTGAGCTACAAGCACTTATAGCTGTGAAACCCTTCATTATTTTTCATGCTGACAGGGTCTCCCTCAGGACTAACCCTACTTTTATGCCTAAATTGGTGTCCAGTGTGGCTCTCAACCAATCTATCCATTTGCCAACCTTTTTCCCTAATCCTCAGAATAAAGAGGAAAGGATCCGGCACACTCTAAATGTGCACAGACAGGTCAGATTCTACTTTGATAGGACTAAGCCCTTCAGGAAATCTGACCAGTTACTAGTCAGCTTTGCACCAGAGGCAGAAGGCAAGGCCATATCAAAACAAACCATCTCCAAATGGATAGCACACTGTATCTATTTCTTTTACAAACGTAATGGAAAACCACCCCCTCTGGGGGTCGGAACACATTCCACTAGGGCAACTTCAACCTCTACAGCATTCCTCAGGTGAGTCCCTACCAGGACATTCTGGAAGCTGCTACCTGGAGTTCTGTCCAAATCCAGGGCGGGTTTTGCAACAGCAGTCCTGCAAGGCATACTAGCCAGCCCCAACTCCTCTTGACTGCCTCCACCTGTTTCTTCAGCATTGGGAATCAACCCAAGTGTGATGACTGTAACAGTGAAACACTTAAGAACATAGTACAGTTGTGTACACTTACCATAAATGTTGATGTTTGAGTGTATTCACTGTTGCAGTCCTGGTTTTCTACCCTCCATCCCCCTTGTTTCTCTCTCTGTCTCTTCCTCACTCCTTTCAGTGATATTTGTTATTTACTTTCTACTAGTGGTGTTATTCCACCATAACCTAGCTCCCTGTTTGGGGGCAAGAAAAACTGATGTAATCATGTCGGCTGCCTGTTTTTATACCAATGACGACCTGACATCAGTCTTGGAGTGACAGCAACTGACAGAAATACTAAGCCTCTGGTGTTCGGTCCAACTGAGGGGCTCCCCTGGCAGGGTAACCCAAGTGTGATGACTGCAACAGTGAATACACTAGAACATCTACATTTATGGTAAGTGTACCCAACTGTACTTTTCAATTGCAAGTCTCTTTCTTTGAGTAGGAAGACCTGGCCTCTTTGTGGCCCATCATGGCCACAAAGACTTCTGACATCTATAGAAAAAATACTTCCAAATATTAAGGAAGATTAGGTTGGGTTGGTAGCCTATGTTCATAGACCAGTATCTCCAAATCCCTTCTTCCTTGAATGAGGCAACAGTCCTGGAAAGTAATATTGGCATCTTGCATATTCAGGAACATGAAAATAAGGGGCAGGCACTTGGAAAAAGCCCATGGTACTGCTGAAAGGCCCCAGAGGATTGACTTGGAACAGTTTACCACCCACACCTTTAATCTCAAGAATCACCTGTGATACCTATAGGCAAGGCCGTGCAGATGTTCCAGAGATTCACAGCAATCAAAGTATTGCCTGCACGTTAAACATTTTTAAATTGGTGATTCTCAAAAATTTGCTCACCGTGAACAGACTCATAGCAGGCCTCCAGGGTCTGTCATTCTTGAGGAAAAGAATAGAGCAAGCACCAGCCGTGACCCTCTTTTTTCAGGAAGACTTCTACCATGGTTGTCCTATGCAACTTCTGGAGTAACTTTGAGGTCGCAAAGGTCTGGTCTAAATGAGATGCTTGTTACAGGTGGAAACTTTTGTTGGGAAATGTGACTCACCCACCTGACAGACGTCTGGCAACATAGGCAGACTTTGAAATGGGTCAGCCTGCCACCCAAAAATGGACCAAAGGTGGATTGGGGGCAGATTCAGTACTATGTGGAACGTTCTTGGCAAACTTTTCCACCCTTTGTCCATCTTGTTGGCTTTCTCTGCTTTGCCGCTGTCTCATGTCTATGCTTATCTCAGTTTAAAATTGCTCTGTCCTGTTCTACTTTCTGTTGAAAAAGCCATAATTTACTTGTGCAGTTACTATCATATCTGGGGACAGGAGGGAAAAAGTTGTTTATCCAAATGTGTTTTGCCCAAACCAACAGATCCTTAACTAAGAGTGCTCTAAAACAGCACAAAGGGTTAAGGCTGTGATCAGTTAACAAGCTCCATCCTCTACTCCAGAGTATGATTATGTCCGTTTCCATGCACAAACTGCAACTGAGCAAGTCACTAGACCATAGCCACAGATCCCTCAGAAAAGTGACACATGTCCAGTGGGCTCATCTAGTTGAAATAAATAACCTTCTAGCAAAGTCTGCCATCTTATCCATGCACATCTTCTCAAGAGTTTGCCCCCCCCCCCCTTAAGAGGTCTGAGCTTACTCATTTGATCTATAGGTTTTTGTACAGAACATACAAACCATATTTTTAGTCTGAGAACCTTCCCTTGGTGCTTAATTACAAGCATCTGGAAGTTAAATACCATGAATGCTTAGGGGGGCAGTGTTACAGACATTCTTGCCAAAATGGCTGAATATCCTGCTCCCATCATTAGAGACCATACTTAATCTTGGAGTGAATTCTGATCTTTGGATGGCGTTCTACAAAACATCCCCTAAGTCAGCAACAGAATTTCACCAGACACTAAAGGAGATGCAACTAAACACTGAAGAAAACAGTGTGAAATTTAGACTTGATCTGTAACTGCAGACCAAACCTGGTCTTTACATGTGTGAACCATCGCAATGCCTTTTCAGTTTGGGGATACAACAGCCATCAACCAAAGACTTTGGCAACAGCTTATGTGAATGGGTACAAGCTGTTAAACCCAAAAGGCCACCACGGAAGGTCCTTGATATTTTACCAATTTACTTGATGGGACAGGAATAGCCACCATCCTTCTTAGCTATAGCTTCTAGACTGCTGCACCACACACACACACACACACACATACATACATATACATATGCAGCCTTCCCAGATTGAACAAAAACTGTTTGGGAAAGCCCCCATGAGGTTCTAGCAGTTGGATGGTCCTGTTTCAAGAAAATTTGGGTTCTCTGGCAAGGTGCTTTGGCTACTGCTTCCGTGACCGTCTCAGAAGACTTCAGTGTCTGCAAGGAAGTGTGTGTATGATAGTATACATGATGTTTGCGGTACCAGAGTATGTTTATCATTTCCACTGCTGCAGTTGCCTTTAGGGTATATGGGTTGTGTCTTAAACAACTATATTCCAAAAGCGATGTCTCACTCCCATGCTTCACGCGGCCACTCTTCAGTGCTGAATGAGCAGCTGTGGAGGGAAAAATCTGTAGTCAATGTGGAAGGTCTTCAGTACTTGTCACCTCATGAAGCAGCTGAGAGCAGCAGCCAGCCTTCAGCTCCCTTTTCTCAGATAAGTCCTCTTAAGGGAGCCTTTACAAACAGACATACTTGGTGATTGTATTTATATAAAAAATCTATTTACTTTTATTTAATTCATTTCAGTTCTGTCACTTTAGGAAACCCAGTATTTTTCTAAAATCAGATTTTTTTTTTTTTGTCTGAGACTCCTGTTTTAGTTTTGGCTAATTTGGTGACAAAATGTACAACTTATTTAAACCATTTATAAAAGTTTAGAGTGGGGAAGTGTTATAGATGGGCAGGGACATCTGTGGGGTCCAATGTCTGTTTCAACCTTTGGATTATCAGATAAACTGCATCTGACTTTGTTACCTTTAAAAGCTGTGGCTCCGGGGATGTTCTTCGTGTTTCACTGTTGCAGTCATTACATTTGGGTAATCTGCTGGCAGGTTGCCCCCAGTCGGCCTGAAGGTCTTGGGTCCTGCGTCGGTTGCTGTCTCCTCTTCCATGACGACAGGGGTATAAAACATGCAGCCGACGCCATGTTCTTTAGTCTTTCTTGCCGCGCAGTGCCGAAGCAGAAGCATTTTGCAAGTGCCGATCGGCCGACTACTGAAATATTCGAGTTTGAGTTTCAGACCCGAAGTCTTCACTAAAGCTAAGTACCCCATTGGGGAAACTTTTTTCTTGCTCCATACCGATGTCAGAAAAAGTTAATTGTATTACTTGTGGGAAGCAAATACCTCATAAGGATTTCCATTTATACTGTATTCCTTGCCTAGGCCCCGATCACAACGTGCCTGGCTGTAGGTTTTGTGCTAGATTTAACCAACGCACTAATAAGCGTCTGTATATTTGTGCCTCAAAGTATTTTGGAAACAGATTTAACTACCCAGAAATGTCGTCGGATAGCAATATGACTACCGGAGTACATAAAAAACGCAAAGAAAAGGACAGAGAAAGGCAGTCGAGATCCAAAACTGACGACGAAGCTTCTCATAAGCCAGTCGTCGGATCGCCTGTACTCAGGCACTTTCGCAGCCCTTGATACCTGCTAACTTCGAGTCGTAGGCCTCTACCGACATCCATGTGAAGTCCGGCATGCCGCAATATACTCAAGGTATTTGACCGATGGATGTATCCCCCACGGATGGGTCCAGAGCCACTGAGCAGGCACTGGCTTCTGAGGGTGTGTTCAGACCTCAACATTTGTATATCAAACCGACGACAGCTGCAAAACCAAAGACAAAAGCAACTTCTAAAACTAAAAAAAGACGCATGAGCCTTGTGCACAGGCCTCTATACCTAAAAAACAGATTATCAAAATGGCTGAAGACCTTATTACCTTGATCAGGGGTACCCATCCCCCTCCAGATAAGAGGCCTAGGCAAGACACTGATTATGAATCTTCAGATCAGGTTTCTATTTCTTCTGATTCTCTGATCAGGAATTATCTATACCTCCCTATGAGGATTCTGATGCAGAGGAGTCTATACCATCATTTGGGGAAACCTTGCATACTTTGAGGGAGCATTTTCACTGGGAGAGTCAAGATTTCTCAGAGTCAAAAAAGAGGCTCAGGGATTTCCTTCTCCCTCAGCACAGGCCTTTAGCCATTCCCCCTGTTTTAGACATTGTGGATGATGTATTTTCGGGTCAAGCTTGACCCCTTACTCCTTACCTCTGGCTCCCAGTAAGCCTGACAGATATTACAGGGTCCCTGACTCCCATACATTTTTATTTAGAAACCCTGCCTCTGATCCTGAAACTATTTCACAGGATCCAAAGGGAGTTAAGGCCTCAACAGCAAAAAATCCTACCCCCTCTGACAGAGATTCAAGGGCACTGGACAGATGGGGAAAAAATGTTTATACATCTGCAGCCTTGGCAATCAGAGCATTAAACTGACAATTTCATATGCTTAAGTATCAACAACATGTTATAGGATTGCTGAAACAGAAAATGTTGATTTCTGAATGTGCAGAAAATATAGAATTGCAGGAATTATTGCATGCAGCTGAACAGGTTGGAAAGCATACTTTGCAGTGTGGTTTTGACTCCTTAGAGGCCTCCTGCAGGGCCGCAGTTACTGGATCTGTGATTAGGAGGCATGCCTGGCTAAAGAGACAAAATTTGCCTGATCATGTTAAAGCTAAATTGCTAGATGCACCTTTACAGCGTGATGCTCTGTTTGTTATTAAGGCAGAAGAGGTTTTAAAGAAAATGGAAGACAAAGCTAAGTCTATGCAAACTGTTAAAAGACTTCTTACAAGTGCAGCCACTAAGATTCAGTAGACACTGGCCTACAAAGAATTGGTCATTTTCTGTCTCACACAGAGCTCAAAGGGGCAAATCCAGATGCCCTAAGGGTTCCAGATACCAGGCACAAGATTCATACAGGTCAAAGCAATGGGGCACTTCTACCTCCAAATCTGGAGGAGATAAAGCACAAACCTACAGAAAACAGTCCCAATGACTTCCCTCTGCCTACAGCAAGCACTTATCTTTTGGCAGCACCCTTAGGGGGAAAATTAGCACTTTATGCTCAAAAGTGGCAGTTAATAACCCAGGACAAGTGGGTACTAAACATATCACAGGGATACAGATTCCATTTCCACACTCTGCCAATGGCAAACGGTTGCCCAGTTCTGTCCAAAAATCAATGGGCAGAGGCACAGAAACAGGTTACGTCCCTCATGGAGACGGGGGCCATTCAGCCAGTACCAGAATAGGAAAAAGGACAAGGTTTTTACTCGAGACTGTTCTTGGTACCCAGAAAGGACAAGGCCTGGTGACCAATACTGGGTTTATCAGTTTTGAACACATACCTGGACATTCCAAAATTCAAAATGCTGACTTTACAGCAGCTTCTGCCCATGCTGGGCAAGAATGCTTGGCTGGTGACATTAGACCTAGAAGAGGCATACCTGCATGTCCCAATAAGACAATCGTGCAGGAGATACCTCAGATTCAAGGCTGGCTTAATGCATTACCAATTCTCTGCACTGCCCTTTGGCTTATCTTCTGTGCCCAGGGTCTTTACAAAGTGCCTGGCACCATTAATTGCATTTTGCAGACAAAAAAAGTATACAAATATACCCTTACTTGGACGACTGTCTCATTCAAGCAGAGAGCAAGGACATTTTTCTTCAACACCTGATGTTTGTGAAAAGGCTTCTAACATGCCTAGGGTACAAAATAAACGAAGAGAAATCACAACTGGTACCCTCTCAAAAGATAACATTCCTGGGTGCAAGCTGGAATACAACTGCCCAGATGGCTTACCTCACGCCAGACAAGCAAAGGCAACTGACTACTTACTTCAAACTGTTGGCGACAAAAAAAAAAAGTTTTCTGCAAGACAAATTCTGCAGGCTTTGGGCTTCATGGCATCCTGCATCCTACTGATTTCATATGCGAGACTGCATATGAGGAAACTTCAGTGGTACCTAAAAAGTTTATGGAGTCAACATTCTGAGTCTGGAAACAGATTCCTCTCGTACCCTGCCTACAACAGGAGTTTCTATGGTGGCCAAAGGCATGTTACCAAAACATGGGAGGGGCCTTCACTCTACCTCCTGCCAGCCAACCCTTAACAACAGACACATCAGATTATGCCTGGGGGGCCCACATGGCAGGAAGATGCATTCAGGGCATATGGACCCCAAAACAAATGCATCTGCATATCAACCAGAAAGAGATGGTAGCTGTTCAAAATGCCGTAACAGCCTTCAAGGACTTACTTCATCTAGGACAACTACTGATAAAGCAGGGTGTCTCTGAGGACAAATCCTACATTTATGCCTAAGGTGGTTTCCAGTGTGGCTCTTAACCAAACAATTCATCTGCCAACCTTTTATCCAAATCTGCAGAACAAGGGGGAGAGAAGTCTGCATTCCTTGGACGTACACAGGCAGCTTAGATTCTACTTGAGTAGGACTAAAGCTCTAAGAAAAACTGAGCAATTACTAGTGACATATGCTGCAGGATCAGAAGGAAAGGCTATTTCAAAGCAGGCAATTTCAAAGTGGATAAGCCACTGCATCCGTTTCTGCTACTTACACCATGGTAAACATGTGCCCAAGGGCATTAAGTCTCATTCCATTAGAGCTGCAGCTACTTCAGCAGGCTTTCTCAGAGGAGTACCAACCAAAGACATTCTAGAGGCTGCTACTTGGAGTTCTGTTCACACTTTTACAAAGCATTATCATTTGCCTCTCTACTCTAAGTCCAGGGCAGGCTTTGCCACTGCAGTTCTGCAGGGCCTTATAGCCACACCTAATGCTGTTTAGCTCCAGCCTCCCAACCATAGCTTTGGGATTCTACCCAAATGTAATGACTGCAACAGTGAAACACGAAGAACATAGTACAGTTGTGTACACTTACCATAAATGTAGATGTTCAGTTGTATTCACTGTTGCAGTCCAGGTTACCCACCCGCCATCCCCCAGTCATTCTGGAGTTTATCTTTCCTTCTGCATCTTGTACAACCTATGTGGTGTATTTGTTTGGTAATGAAGGGAAAGTTTATATTGATACATGTATGTATATATATATATCTATCTATATATATATATATATATATATATATATATATATTTTTTTTTTTTTTTTGCTACCTTTTTGGGGGCATCTGACATCATCTGGGGCAAGAAAAACTAAAGAAAATGGTGTCTGCTGCATGTTTTATACCCCTGGCGACCTGACGTCATGGAAGAGGAGACGGCAACCAACGCAGGACCTAAGACTTTGGAATTCAGGCCAACTGAGGGCAACCTGCCAGCAGATTACCCAAATGTTATGACTGCAACAGTGAATACACTTTAGCATCTACATTTATGGTAAGTGTACACAACTGTACTTTCTGACTTCTCCACTGCCCATAATTAACTCTGCTCCCCCAGAGATACCTCAGATCTCATTTTGCTGTCTGATCAAGAGGATGTGATGTATGGAGGGCTCTAACATGGATAAGTAAAGTCTTTATTATTTTTTTGTGTCTGGTTTGTGCTGTATCTTAGCATATTTCTTTTTTCCTCTTTCTGTTCATTCCTGTCCGATGTATTTAAAAAAACAAAAAAAGAACAAACTATGTTTAGTGTTAATTTCCCTAACTTTCGACTACTGTTTTGTTAGTCTTGTAGGATTAACATTCTGTTTTAATGCTTAAATATACTTTTTAGGTTTTGGTACAGTTAGTCTTCCACTGTGGCAGACAAGGTCCAAAGATTTAACATGTGCTTGGCCTATGACCAAGAATTCTGCCACAGGACCCTTACTCTGTGTGTGTACTACCTGCAGGCAGCACACTTGCATAAAGACTGCGAGGCTTGTGCTTCCTTTGGTACAAGGACACCGCAGGGTCATAGGAGCAAGTTAGCATTGGGTTCTTTCCCACCCAGGCAAGAACCAGTGCTCAAACTTCAAATACATAAACATCGGGTCCCTATTATTTTAGCTAACGCAATGAATTGCAAACGCTGTTTAGTTGAATGTCATTACATGAAATGGCAAAATACCAAAAGTACGGAAAAGAAATTTTTTTCCCTAGGGAAAAAAAAACACTGGGCCGTTTTCGAGACTTTGCCATTTCCTCCACTGTGGTGCGATCTCAGAGTTGGTATATTTAAGTAAAGGGGGTGTGCAGGGCAAAGCCCCCCACTTTATTTATTTATTTTTTTTTTACAGATCAGCGAGGGTATAGAGTGTAAGGAATTGCAGGACTTGGTTCATGCTTCAGATCAAGTTGGTAAACATTCCTTGCAGTGTGACTTCGATGCCCTTCAGGCTTCATCCAGGGTGGCTGCTACTGGTTCAGTTATTCGTAGACATGCCTGGCTTAAGGATCAAAATTTGTCAGAGCATGTTAAAGCTCGGATTTTGGATGCTCCTCTTCAATCTGAAGTTCTTTTTGGTTCCCCTGTGGAGTCAGTTTTGAAAAAGATGGAAGACAAAGCTAAGTCTATGCAGACGGTTAAGGAATTTTTGCAAGTGCAGCCCCCTAAGTTTAGCAGGAATTGGCCTGCAAGAGGATGGTCTTACCCTTCTTCGGATTTTCAGTCTAAGGGCAGGTCTAGACGTGGTAGGGGCAGGGCTCACGCTCAGGGTTCTTTCAGACATAGGACTTGGAGTTCTCCTGCACAATCTTCTGGTGAGGGCAGGGGTCAGCCTTTTCGTAAACAGACCCAATGACCTTTATCTTCAGCTGCCAGATCCTTCTTTTCTGGCAGCTCCTCTAGGAGGAAAGTTGGCACTTTTCAAACAAAATTGGCATTTGGTCACCCAGGACAAATGGGTGTTGGACATAATAAATCAAGGCTACAAGTTTTATTTTCACACTTTTCCTCCTTTCAAAGGCATGCCAGATGTACCTCCTCAGCAAAGGCTGGAGGCTCAGGAACAAATTTCTTTGCTTTTACAGATGGGGGCAATCCAGGTGGTACCTCTGTCAGAAGAAGGCCTAGGGTTTTATTCTTGTCTATTCCTAGTGCCAAAGAAAGGAAACACTTGGAGGCCAATTCTGGATTTGTCCATTCTCAATACATACCTAGACATTCCAAAGTTCAAGATGTTAACTTTACAGCAACTTCTGCCTCTGCTAGGCAAAGATCGCTGGATGGTAATTCTGGATCTCAAAGAGGCCTATCTTCACATTCCTATCAGGCTCAGCTACAGGAGATTCCTGCGTTTTCGGGCTGGTACTTCTCATTATCAGTTCTCTGCATTGCCCTTTGGTTTATCTACTGCGCCCAGGGTGTTCACAAAGGTTCTGGCTCCTGTAATAGCTTTCTTAAGACTGAGGGGAATACAAATTTATCCTTATCTGGACGATTGCCTGATTCTTGCTCAAGACCAAGACAAGTTACTTCAACATCTACAGTATGTAATGGCAGTTTTAAGGTGCCTAGGGTATTCTGTGAACGAAACAAAGTCCAGTCTAGTACCCTCTCAGGACATGTGCTTTCTGGGTGTGAGACTGAATACAGCCTCTCAGATGGCTTTTCTGACCCCGGACAAATAAAGAACTCTTCACCTATACTTCCAGCAGTTATCAGTACTGTCCAGGCTGACTGCAAGGACAGTCCTTCAAGCCTTGGGGTTCATGGCATCTTGCATTCTGGTACTTCCCAATGCCAAACTGCATATGAGGAAGCTACAATGGTATCTCAAAAGTGTATGGACTCAACATTGCCATGATTTGGACACTGTTATTCAGATAATACCTTGCATCCAGAAGGAATTCTTGTGGTGGGCACAGGAATGTCACCTAAACAAGGGACTCTCTGTGACCCGACCAGAGGCGAGTCGGATCATAACGACGGATGCCTCAGACCTGGCTTGGGGAGCACACTTCAATGGGAAATGGATTCAAGACACGTGGCCTCCCAGACTACAGCATTTGCATATCAACATGAAGGAGATGTTAGCAGTCCAGTTTGCCCTGATGGCTTTCAAGGGTCTACTTCAACCAGGACAGGTGTTGATACGAACAAACAACACTACAGTCATGTGGTACATCAACAAGCAGGGGGGAACCCATTCTTACCCTCTTTGCAGACAAGCTATGATATTGTGGGAGACTGCTCTGAGTTTGCACATCACTCTTCAAGCACGGTTTCTGCCAGGAGCACAGAACTCCCTAGCAGATGTATTGAGCAGACAAATTGTGGATCCCCACGAGTGGAAATTGGATCCTCAGGTATTCCAACAGTTGACAGTGGCTTGGGGAACTCCAGACATAGATCTGTTCGCTTCTCCTCTAAATTTCCAACTACCAAAATTTTGCACAAAGATGTTTCACCCAAAAGCTTGGAAAGTGGATGCTCTATCTTTCAGTTGGAACAACCTTCACGTCTATGCTTTTCCTCCTCTGCCTCTCCTTACCAAGGTACTCTTGAAAGTCAGGACGGACAAGCCTTGCATGATTTTAATAGCACCAGATTGGCCACGACAGCACTGGTATCCTCTGCTGAGGAGTTTAATTCAGGAGCCTCCTTGGCCTTTGCCACAGCTTCCTCACTTGTTGTCCCAGTCAAGCAGTCATTTGCTCAATGTCAGGGTGCAGTCCCTGCATCTAACGGCCTGGCGTATTCTGTTTTAGAGCCTGTGGGTTCTCAGCTTCCTCAACAGGTTTTAGATGTCATTTTGGAAGCCAGGCGGCCCAGCACTAGAAAAGTTTATGCTGATAAATGGAGGAGATTTTTTCTTTGGAGCACAACAAAGGACTTTGATGTCTCGGTACCTAATTTGAGCTTTACACTGCAGTACCTTACTGAATTACTAGACAAGGGTTTGTCATTTTCCTCTGTGAAGGCTCATGCTGCAGCCATTTCTGCTCACTATGATTGTGACCCTCCTTTATTTTCTCA
The DNA here is from genome assembly GCF_019279795.1 of Protopterus annectens. NCBI lineage: Eukaryota > Metazoa > Chordata > Ceratodontiformes > Protopteridae > Protopterus > Protopterus annectens. The sequence continues at coordinate 1,408,842,571 of NC_056728.1, read as the reverse complement.
CCCTTTGTTTAAGCAATTTCTTAGAGGGGCAAAAAATATAAGATCCCCACGTAGAGCTCCTACTCCTTCCTGGGATCTCAATTTTGTGTTGGAGAAGCTTACTTTGCCTCCTTTTGAACCTGCAGCTACGTCTGAATTGAAGTTTTTGTCTTGGAAGACTGCCTTTTTGTTGGCCATTACTTCTGCTAGAAGGGTATCTGAATTGCAGGCTCTCATGGCAGGTGAACCCTTTCTGATATTCCATAAGGATAGAGTTTCTTTGCGTACTAACCCTACTTTTATGCCAAAAGTGATTTCTAATGTGGCCTTGAACCAGTCTATCCATTTGCCTACCTTTTATGCTGATCCCCAAAATAAGGTGGAAAAAATCTTGCATTCTTTGGATATACACAGGCAGTTACGTTACTATTTGAGCAGAACTAAGGAGTTCAGACAGACTCAACAGTTATTTGTTTCTTTTGCTTTGAGTTCACAAGGGAAAGCTGTTTCAAAGCAGACTATTTCAAAGTGGATTGGTAATTGTATTGCTTTTGTTATTCTCATCATGGGAAGAATGTTCCTGCTGGGATCAGACCTCATTCCACTAGGGCTACTGCCACATCTACTGCTTTTTGAGGGGTGTAGCTACTAAGGATATTTTGGAAGCAGCTACTTGGAGTTCAGTTCACACTTTTACTAAGCATTACCATCTCCCTCTTTACTCCAAGTCCAGGGCTGGGTTTGCCACTGCAGTCTTACAGGGCATGTTAGCAGCCCCTAATGCTTTTTAGTTTGCCAGCCTCCCTTTTCCTTTGCTTTGGGATTCTACCCACAGGTTATGACTGCAGCAATGTGAGACTAAGAACATAGTACAGTTTTGTACCTACCATAAATGTAGATGTTCGAGGATCCACATTGCTGCAGTCCTATTTTCCCTCCCTCCTTCCCCTCTATGGTTTGGGGTTGTTGTTGTTGTTGTTGTTATTGTTGTTGTTGTGGTTCCTTGGGGATAATTGTTATTTTCTCCTTTGTGGCTCTGGCCTTTCCTTTTTTTTTTTTTAAGGCCTTCTGACATCTGGGGCAAGAAAGACTGAGGATATGGCGTCGGTCATGCGCTTAAGTACTACTACGTACTGACGTCAGCTCGGCCCATGACCGACGCCAGCCTAACTCTTTGGTATTCGGGCCGACCGAGGACAGCGGACTACCCACAGGTTATGACTGCAGCAATGTGGATCCTCGAACATCTACATTTATGGTAGGTACAAAACTGTACTTTTTCGGGAATTGTTGGTCGATTATATAGCTTTCGCAATTCAGTGCGTTTGCTTATATAATATAGACCCCAAACATCTGCTTCTCCACTCAGATAATAGGGATAAGCCAATGCCCACCAAGGAAAAGAAGTCTAGAAAGAAAAGGATTGGGAAAAAAGTAATCTCTGGATCCATCGAATTCTTGTCTAACACCAAAAACTCCCAAGACAGTTGGATTAAATGATTATTCATATCAGTTCACCAGCGTCGCTGCCTCGCTTTTCACTAGAGATGGTGAATCCTAGACTTCCCTCATTTTCAAAGGAGAGGCATTCCTCCAGACTACATTCATTATTTATTTATTTTTTGACATCCTTTCGTTCTTCAAGGAGCCTTGCTGAAGCAGATATCAGGATAATGCAGAGCTTCTCCTCTGGTTAGAAATCCAGCTGGGGGCTCTCTTGGTGCCACTCTGGTTGGGTACACCGGATGCAGGTCCAACTACCCCTCTACTGGTTTCTCCAGTTCTAGTCCAGCCTTCGGATCCAGTGCTCATGGTGCCCTTCCTTCTTATGATGCCCATATCTGATCCTGTGTCCTTTTGAGTTTGGTATCCCTTACTTGTCCGAATCTGACAAAATTAGAGTCGAGAAATTCTCAGAGATTAAACTTTGGAGTGGAGATTCGAGGGGTCGAATCAGCTCCTTAGCTGATGGGGGGGTCCAAGTCATCAGTGATCGATGGCATGGATTAGTTGTCAGCCTCTGACTAGAGGGCATTCCTCCCATCTCTTTTGTATCACAGAATGTCTCTCCGGCTTCCATTGTAGCCTCGGCCTTCAAGCCATTTGAAAGGATTCTTGCTAGGTTGAGAGAAGAGGTGCTCAGTTGTGTGTACTCTGGATGCTACTGGCTGTGCACATCTGTTTCGATTGGAACAGTCAGCTTCACTTGACATCAAGGTTGCTCACCATGCGAGTTCCCAGTCTGATTCTGTCCCTTCTCTGGAAGTCCAAACAAGATAGGATCCTAGGAATAGACCTGCAAGAGGAGACATTTGGACTGTTCTCGAGTCTGTCACAAAATACACAGACTTGGATGACTGTAAAGGGGTCCCTACAATCTCCTCTGGGAGATTTCACCTTTGGCAACATGCTAAAATTGATGAAGCCGCTAGAGGGTTGGTCCCTAGATGCACCTTCTCTTGAGAAGTCTGTGGTCCTCAGCTTTCAGGTCTGGCTTCTCTGCCTCTTAGGTGGTGCCATCAGGTGATGATCTCAGATCTGATGGTGCAGTGGTCATCGAAGGATTCTTTTGTGATGGAGCTGATCCCAAAGAAACCGGATAAGATATTGGTCACTCCAAAGAACAGGATACACTTGAGCAAGGGTTCCCCAGTAGATGCCATGTCTGCTTCACATGGATGAGAAGCCTATTCCAGAAAATGGTAATTCTCGGAGAAACCTCACTTCATCCACCATGTCCTGTTTATGTTGCAAGCATAGTTAGATCTTTTGATCTAGTAGTGGTTCTGCTTTTTTGTGGATGTGTAAAAGGTTCATCAAAACAGGGTCTAGGGATGCCTTGTACGTCGGGCAAAGTTAACCTTGCAGAAGTCTGAAAGCTATTAGAGACTGTTATGAGGCAGTCAGAGTAGGGCATTGTATGTGCTCCCTGTGTTCTTTTTGTAATGAAGGTTTGCGGAAGTTACGGTTGTTGCACATGTCTGATCAAGTACATACCAAAGGAGCATTATAGTCCATGATTAGTCTGATAAGGGCAGAGAACATTGGTACACTGACCTCTCTGGACCTAGATGCCATGCTCTTATAAGCTGACCAACATAGGATTTTCTTGCTGCCTTGGTCACATGTTGGTTGAAGCCTAGGTTACAGTCTACAGGAGTTCCCAGAGTTCTCAATAGTGACTCTGCTTTTAGGGATATTTTATTTATAGTTAACCGGGATGGCAGACTTGCCAAAGGTACTGTAATGCTTTTCTTGGTATTGAGTTTTAAGTCATGGCTTTAGCACCCAGCGTTTTAGACCTTCCTGAAGGATGTTCTTGTATTGGGGATTCAATGACTGCTCCCAGTTTGCAGTCATCTTCTAACCTGGCTGGTCAGAGGCCTTTCCCATTCTACTCGAAATAGATGCCAAAACGTTGTGGGCTCAACACAGAGCCCTGAGGGACTCCACTGGTGATCAGCCTCTCTGTAGAGGTTGCCTCACTGATCATAAGCTCTTGTGTCCTATCAGTGAGCCAGGTAGCAGAAGTCCAGTATGTTTTGAAGGACTTTATGCCTAGTTCCATAAATTTGTAGACAATGCCTCAGTGGGGTATGTTGTATCAAATGCTTTAGCTAGGTCTAGGTAAGTGGTATGCATCACTTTCCCCACATTCTCATTTCAAAGAAATCCACCATATTCAGTAAGCATGATCTTCATTTGACAAAGCCAAACTGAGATGTATGCAGTGTCTGGTGGTCTTATATGTCCTTATTTCCCATGTTTTTTGCCATGGCTTTGCAAATAAGACTAGCCAAATTAATGAGTCTGCAGTTTCTAGGATCTGTTGAAGGTGTTCCGTTGTGAAGGGGAATGACCTGCACAGTTCTACATTCTTGTGGCACAAAGCCTGTTTTAAGACTGTAGTTAAATAGTAACTGCAGGGCTCCTTCTAACTTGTAATCTGATGTAAATTTTTATTCATTCCTTACTGATAGGACTTCAGTTCTGTCATTGGAACTGACACGGCCGTTTGCAAGCTCGCGCCAGCCAAAAACTCTCAGCTAAGACCTACCCATAATGCCCCTCTTATAGTGTCTCCAGATCTCATTTGCCACGTTCCTTGTCAGACGTGCCAAGCCTTTCTCTCCCAACGCAAAGTGTAAAATTTGTATTATTTTGTGTAATTTCTCGCATTGTCGCCTCACAGTAGGACGTTGTCCTGTTCGATTCTCAGTTAAAGCGTCTTCTGTGTGGAGACATGGGTGAATGTGCGTACCTTCGTTGAAGGTTGTGCGTCAGGCCTGACAAGTCGGTACGTAAAAATCTACTGCCAGTCATTAGCGGACCGGAGTTCCGCTGTGGCGATCCCTAACTGGGAAATGCCGAAAGATACAACAACAACTTTACTTTTTTTTAGTCAGTTCTTGCTAATTTCTCCTATCTCCTGTAAACTTCTTGTACTTCCTACCCTCTGCCTTTGGTAGTTACCCTCATACCATCGTTTGTACTGTCCCTACCCTTTGGTAGGCCCTCCTTTTATCACTTGTGGTATTTCTAGGTACCATTGTTAGTACTCTTCTCTTTCCTTCTATATGTATGTATGTACTTGTGTTTGTATGTATGTATATATATATATATATATATGTATGTGTGTGTGTGTGTGTGTGTGTATATATATATATATATATATATATATATATATATATATATTTATTAAAAAAAGAGAGAGAGAAAACCTTTCTCTTTTCACTTTGCTGCTGCTGTTTCCTTTTCTCGACTCTGTTATGTCAGTGTAGATGTTCATCGTGTTATACTGCTGCAGTCATTACACTTGGGTTATCCTGCCATCAGGTGGTTCCCCAGTTGGCCTGAGATCCAAAGTCTTGGTCCGGCGTCGATTGCTGTCGCCTCCTCCCTGACGTCAGTGCGACAGGGGATACAAGATGCAGCCGACGCCATTTTCTTCTGTCTGTCTTGCCGCGCGGTGCCCGAAGCAAAAGCAGTTCGCAAGTGCCGGTCGGCTGACTCCTGAGATTTTCATTCCGAATCCAGAACCGAACTCTTCTACAAAGCTAAGTACCCCATTGGGGAAACTTTTTCTTGCCTCAGATCGATGTCAGTAAAAGTTAATAACTGTATTTCTTGTGGGAAGCAAATACCTCATAAGAATTTCCATTCCTATTGTATCCCATGCCTAGGCCCAGACCACGACGTCACTGGTTGCCGGTTTTGTGCTAGGTTTAACAAGCGCACTATTAAACGTCTGTTTGATTTTGCCCGACATTATTTTGGCAGAAAATTCAATTACACCATGCCGTCAGAACTTCCGACGACCGGAATACATAAAAAGCGCAAAGACAAAGACAGGCATCCGAGACCCAAAACTGACGACGAGGCCTCTTCTAGGCCGGTCGCCGGTTCTCCGGTTTTCAGCAAGGTGCCTTCGCAGCCCCTGACGACCGCTTCTGCAGAACCACAGGCCGCCTCCGACTCCCACGTGGAGCTGGCTGGGCCTTCGGATGCTCAAGTTTTTCAGCCTACCTAAACTAATCCTTCAGAGGGAACCGAAGTAGCTGAGCAATCCACAGCTTCAGAGGGTGTTTTCAGACCTACTCAGTTAACCATTAAACCCTCTAAGTCTAAGCCTCCCTTAAAAACAAAGAAACAAATTCAGCATTCTCCAAGACAGGCCTCCATGCCTAAGAAACAAATGCTCAATATGGCAGAAGACTTTATCACCCTGATCAGGGGGTCCCACCCCCCACCTGATAAAAGGCCCAGACAGGATGCGGACTATGAATCCTCCGACCAGGTGTCCATTTCCTCAGATACATCCTCAGACCTAGGATATTCTTTACCCCCTTATGAGGATTCTGATGCGGAGGAATCAATTCCATCAGCCTCTCCACCTGAGGACTACTCCTTTGGGGAAACCTTACATACCATGAGGGAGCATTTCCATTGGGAAGGCCAGGATTACTCAGAATCCAAGAAAAGGCTCAGACTTCCTTTTATTACCTCAACACAGACCCCTTGCTATTCCGCCAGTGTTAGATATTGTGGATGATGTGTATACTGAATCCAGCTTAAATCCTGACTCCTTACCTCCAGCCCCAGTTAAACCCGATAGATATTAGAGTCCCTGACTCACACAAATTTATGTATAAAAGTCCTGTTGCTGACCCTGAAACTATTTCTCAGGGACCCAAAGAGATTAAGGCCTCATCAGCAAAAAACCCAGTTCCCTCTGACAGAGATTCCAGAGTATTAGACAGATGGGGAAAAAAGTATATACGTCTGCAACTTTAGCAATGAGAGCCTTAAATTGCCAGTTTCACAGTTGAAACAAAAAATGCTTCCAGATTCAGATCCTCCTAATTTTAAAGAAAGGCAGGATTTATTGCATGCAGCTGAACAAGTGGGAAAACGTACTTTGCAATGTGGGTTTGATTCTTTAGAGGCCTCCTGTAGAGCAGCAGTCACAGGCTCAGTCATTAGAAGACATGCTTGCTTAAAAGAACATACCTTACCAGATCATGTTAAAGCAAAATTATTGGATGCACCTTTGCAGCGGGATGTGTTGTTTGGAGTCGAGGCAGAAGAGGTATTAAAGAAGATGGAGGATAAGGCAAAATCTGTGCAAACGGTGAAGGATTTCTTACAGGTTCAGCCTCCTCGATTTAGCAGAAATTGGCCAACAAAGAATTGGTCCTTTCCAGTTAGACAGACCTCAAAGGGGCAGATACAGACGTCCAAGAAGTAGAGGTCAACCACAAGGTCCTTACAGGCCTCGACAATGGGGTGCACCAGGTCAGAAAGAAGGGGAAGACAGACCCCAACCATACAAAAAACAGCCTCAATGACTTCCTACTACAACTGCCAAACAGCTCTCTCTTTTGGCAGCCCCCTTAGGAGGAAAACTGGCACTTTGGTGATCCAATGCAAATTGTGATAGAAAAGACAAATGGGTTCTCAACATTGTATCTCAAGGTTACAGGTTCCACTTTCACACTCTGCCAAGGTTAAAAGGAATGCCAAATCTGCCACCAAATCACTGGGCAGAGGCTCAAAAACAAATTACAGTACTCATGGACATGAGAGCTATTCAAAAGATACCACCACAGGAGCAAGGACAAGGATTTTACTCAAGACTCTTTCTGGTTCCCAGAAAGGACAAAGCCTGGAGGCCCATTCTGGATCTTTCTTCTCTAAACACTTACCTGGATGCTCCGAAATTCAAAATGTTGACACTACAGCAGCCTTCTTCCCTTGTTGGGCAAGAAAACTTGGCTCATGACCTTGGACCTCAAGGAGGCATACCTGCATGTCCTTATCAGACAAAACTGCAGAAGATACCTCAGATTCGTAGCTGGTTCAATGCACTATCAATTCTCTGCACTGCCCTTTGGCTTATCTACTGCGCCCAGGGTCTTCACAAAGTGCCTGGCTCCAGTAATTGCATTTTGCAGACAGAAAGGAGTTCATATTTATCCGTACCTGGACGACTGTCTGATTCAAGCAGAGAGCAAGGACATTCTTCTACAGCATCTGACTTTCATAAAAAAGTTAAGTTGCCTGGGGTACACAGTAAACGAAAAGAAATCAAAGCTAGTGCCCTCACAAGAGATAATATTCCTGGGTGCCAGCTTGAACACAATGGCTCAGATGGCTCATCTCACGCCAGACAAGCAAGGACAACTGACTCAATACTTTCAGTTGATGGCAACAAAGACTCAACTCCCTGCAAGAAAAATTCTCCAGGCCTTGGGTTACATGGCATCTTGCATACTACTAATTCCATATGCCAGACTGCATATGAGGAAACTACAATGGTACCTAAAGAGTGCATGGTCTCAACACTGTCAAAGTTTGGAAACAGTTATTGCAATAATTCCTTGCCTACAACAGGAGTTTCGATGGTGGGCTCAAGCTTGTCACCTCAACAAGGGACAGCCTTTTATTCAACCCACAGCCAGGCAAACACTGACAACAGATGCATCGGATTACGCCTGGGAAGCACACATGGCAGGAAAATGTATTCAGGGCGTGTGGCCCGCAGAACAAAGGCATCTTCACATCAATCAAAAAGAGATGCTAGCTGTACAAAATGCCCTTATAGCTTTCAAGGACCTGCTGCATCCAGGACAACTATTACTCAAGACAGACAACACCACAGTTATGTGGTACATAAACAAGCAAGGGGGCACACACTCCTACCCCCTCTGCAGGCAAGCCATGACCTTGTGGAACACAGCTCTAGACTGCCAAGTTCATCTGCAAGCACAATTCCTGCCTGGAGAGAAAAACACACTGGCAGACAACTTAAGCAGAAACATCATGGATCCCCACGAATGGGAATTGAAGCCACAAATATTCAGAATGATAACACAAAAATGGTGGAGCCCGGACATAGATCTGTTTGCATCCCCAATGAACTGCCAGCTACAGAAATTCTGCACAAGGAGTTCCCATCCACAAGCATGGAAAGTGGATGCCCTCTCGTTCAGCTGGAAAAATCTGCAAGTATACGCTTTCCCACCTCTACTTTTCCTTCCAAAGGTACTCATAAAAGCCAGGCAAAAATAGCCAAAGATGATCCTGATTGCACCAGACTGGCCACGCCAGCACTGGTACCCAATCTTAAAGAACTTAGCACAAGAACCACCCTGGATTTTGCCTCAAATCCCTCATTTGCTGACTCAGCACAACAATCGGATATTTAACAGCCAGCTAAAGACCTTAAACCTAGCTGCATGGAAAATTCCTTCGTCAAGCAAGCAGTGCCTCTCTCCAAAGCTGTTATGGATGTCATTCTGGAGGCCAGAAGGCCAAGTACCAGGAAAGCCTATTCGGATAAATGGAAGAGATTCTGTGCCTGGAACCAGGCTCACAGCCTTGACCCTCTTGTCCCAAACATTCCTCAGATTCTACAATATTTAACTGAGATGCTGGACAAGGGCCTATCCTTTTCATCCATCAAGATCCACGCCTCTGCCATTTCTGCTCATTACAACACGGATCCACCAATTTTCTCTAATCCTTTGCTCAAACAGTACCTCAGGGGGGCTAAAAACATAAGACCGCCCCGTAGAGCACCTACTCCAACTTGGGACCTCAACTTTGTTTTGGAAAAATTAACTTTACCTCCTTTTGAGCCAGCTAACACAGCAGAATTAAAATACATCTCTTGGAAAACTGCTCTGTTACTGGCAATAACATCAGCACGAAGAGTTTCAGAATTACAGGCACTAATGGCAGTGGAACCTTTCCTCATTTTCCAGCAGGACAGGGTGTCTTTAAGAACTAACCCTACATTTATGCCAAAGGTGGTATCAAGTGTGGCTCTAAACCAAACAATTCACTTGCCAACTTTTTATCCAAAACCACAGAATAAAGGGGAGAAACTACTGCATTCTTTGGACATTCACAGGCAGTTACGCTTCTACTTGGACAAAACCAAAGCTTTCAGAACATCTGAGCAATTATTGGTAGCATATGCTGCAGGAATACAGGGAAAAGCCATTTCAAAACAGACTTTCTAAATGGATAGGACATTGTATACGATGTCCTTCAAGAATGCAACTGCAGTCCTGACATATGGGTTGTCCTGCCTCAGGCAGCCCCTCGGTCGGCCGGATTCCAAAGTCTGGGTCCGGCGTCGGCTGATGTCGCCTCCTCCCCGACGTCAGAGCGGCTGGAGTATAAAGGCTTCCGCCGATGCCATCTTCAGTCTTTCTTGCCGTGCAGTGCCCGAAGCAGAAGCAGTTCGCAAGTGCCGGTCGGTCAGCTCCTGTGTTTCAGTTACTGAAGTCATCTAAAAGCTAAGTACCCCGTTGGGGAACATTTTTTCTTGCCTCAGCCGATGTCAGAAAAATTTGAAAAAGTTAATAACTGTTTGTCTTGTGGTAAACAAATACCTTATAAGGACTTCCATTCTTACTGCCTTCCCTGCCTGGGCCCAGACCACGACGTCTTGGCCTGTGCTGCCTGTGCTTGCTTTAATAAGCGCACTCTCAGGCGCCGGGCAGAATTTGCCGAAGACTTTTTTGGCGAATCTTTCGCATATATCATGCCATCGGAACTACCGACATCACAAGCTACCAAAAAACGCAAGGACAGGGACCGACATCCTCAGCCCGCGTCCTCCACTGATACCACGCCTAAACCCTCCGCGAGTACATCGGTCCCTTTGGATGCGGTAATTCCACCGCCCCAGGCCGACGACATCGCATTAACGCGTTCTTCGGTCCCGGAGACCACAACGGTGCCGGTTGATTTCCCACCAGAAACCGAAGCTCTAGATTTACCCGACACCATTCCTGTGGACAAGGTTACCCCTGCACGTGGGGCAGCTAGGCCTCCGGTATCCATGTCCATCAAGGCCTTTGCACGTGCCAAGGCTGCCAGCCAGGCCAAGGCCCATCCTAAACCTGCTGTTCAGGGCTCCTCTTCTGATAGACAGATCATGACTCTTGCTGCAGATCTAATCTCTCTTATCAGGGGGTCTCAGCCGCACCCAGACAGAGGTTCTCAGCCTCCTGCAGATAAGAGGCCTAGAACTGAGCAGACAGACACCCTCTCTTCAGATGAAGCCTCTGGGGATTCAGAGCACTCAGATACTCAGGAAGAATCCTTCCAGGCCTATGAGGACTCGGATGCTGAGGATTCAATTCCCTCTGCCTCTCCTCCAGAGGATATTTCTTTTGGTGAAGTACTCCACTCCACTCCATGAGAGAACATTTTCAGTGGCAGGGTCAGGAATTTTCTGACTCCAGGAAAAGGCTACGTACCTTCCTTAAGCTACCCCACCACAGGCCTTTAGCTATCCCTCCAGTGCTGGATGTCCTTGATGATGTATATTCAGACTCCAGCGGTTCACCTGATTCTCTCCCTCCTGCTCCTGTCAAGCCTGACAGATATTACAGGGTCCCTGAAACCCATAAGCATCTTTTTAAGGCCCACTCTGTGATCTAGAAACTATTTCACAGGGCCCCAAGGCAGTGGCTACTTCCTCGGCCAAAAACCCTCTGCCCACTGACAGGGAAGCTAGGTCCCTGGAGAGATGGGGCAAAAAAGTTTATACCTCTTCCACCCTTGCCATGAGGTCACTCAACTGCCTTTTTCATATGTTTCAGTACCAGGATTACTTAATGGATGATTTGCAGAAACAGTTAGCCTCTCCTGAGCCAATAGATAAAAAGGCATTGCAGGATCTGGTTCATAACACTCAGCAGGTTAGCAATCATTTTCTTCAGTGTGGTTATGATGCATTGGAAGCTTCATGTAGGGCAGCCATGACAGGGGCTGTCATTCGTAGACATGCTTGGTTGAAAGAACAACCTCTGCCAGACCATGTTAAAGTTAAGCTCCTTGATGCACCTCTGGAAAAACAGAAGCTTTTTGGTGCTAATGCACAGGATGTGGTGAAGTCTGTTGAGGAAAAGGCTAAATCAGTACAGACTGTCAAGGATTTCCTCCAGGTTCAGCCCACCAGATTCAGCAGGAATTGGCCTTCAAAGAATTGGTCCTTTCTGGACTCAGACAAGTTACAAAGGGGAGAAAACAGGCGTGCTCGAAGTAGAGGGCAATACCGAGGCTCCTACAGGGGCCGCCAATGGCAACCACCAAATTAGAGAAGTGGCGCAGGGAGTTCACCTGCACCACAAGGACAATCACAATGACTTGACTTTCACTCCGCCTACCAAGGCTCAAAGAGAAACACCTCTAGGCGGAAAATTATCCTTATTCTCAAAGAACTGGCACATTTTAACGAAGGACAAATGGATTCTGGACATAATAGACAGAGGCTACAGGTTCCACTTCCACACCTTACCAACGAGACAAGGCATGCCAAACCTGCCACAAAATCAAAGGGCAGAGGCTCTTTTACAAGTTTCAAAGCTGTTACAAATAAAAGCTATAGAAAAGGTTCCTCCACTGGAACAAGGCCAGGGATTCTACTCAAGGCTGTTCCTTGTTCCAAGAAAAGAAAAGCAATGGAGGCTTATACTGGACTTGTCCGTTCTAAACACTTTTCTTATTTTGCCAAAATTCAAAATGCTGACTTTACAGCAACTCCTTCCCATGCTAGGCAAGGGGTCTTGGCTGGTTACTCTGGACCTCAAGGAGGCATAACTGCATGTCCCAATCAGACAAAGCTGCAGAAGATACCTCAGATTTCTTGCAGGAACAGAGCTTTATCAATTCTCAGCATTGCCGTTTGGCTTATCTACTGTGCCCAGAGTGTTCACAAAATGCCTGGCATCAGTAGTTGCACATTGCAGACTCCAAGGGATTCAAATATACCCTTACCTGGACGACTGCCTCATACAAGCAGACAGCAAACAAACCTTGGTAAAAAACTTGGACTATGTCATTCAGTTGCTTCAAGCTTTGGGATACACAGTCAACATCCAAAAATCAAGACTACTGCCATCCCAAAAGATTATTTTTCTAGGAGCAAACCTGGACACACAATCACAAATGGTTTTCCTCACAGAGGAGAAACAACAGCATTTACCAGATTACTTCAAAAGCCTAGCAAAAGTTACCCAGCTGACCGCAAGGAAGATCCTGGAGGCCCTGGGGTTCATGGCATCTTGCATTCTTCTGATTCCTCTGGCAAGACTACACATGAGAAAGCTACAATGGTACCTAAAAAGCTTATGGTCTCAACACAGCCACAACCTAGAAGACGTAATACCACTCATCCCATGCCTGCAAAGGGAATTTTTGTGGTGGGCTCAAGCAAGCCATTTAAACCAAGGCATGCCTTTCAACAAGGTTCAAGCAAGTCAAACCATTACAACAGACACCTCAGATCATGGATGGGGGGGGCACACATGGAGGACAGATGCATTCAAGGTCAATGGACCCCCACGGAAATGCCTCTACACATAAATCAGAAAGAGATGTTGGCAGTGATGCATGAAATGGAAGCCTTTGGAAAATCTCTTCAACAGGGCCATCTGCTAATAAGGACAGACAACACCATGGTCATGTGGTATATAAACAAACAAGGAGGCACTCACTCGTACCCCCTCTGCAGATTAACAATGGCTCTTTGGGAAAAATCCCTGAATCTGAACATTCATTTGCAATCCCAGTTTGTTCCGGGCAAGGACAATGTACTGGCGGACAGGTTGAGCAGAGATTTCGTAGACCCACATGAATGGATGCTGCATCCACACATTTTCTCACAAATAACAACTGCTTGGGGAAGACCGGACGTAGATCTCTTTGCTTGTCATCACAATCACCACCTGGACAGGTACTGCTCAAGGAAACACCATCCTCTAGCCTGGAGAACGGATGCTCTCTCCTTCAGCTGGAATGCCGTAAAAATCTATGCATTCCCTCCTCTACCACTACTCACCAAGGTGTTACTGAAGATCAAAGCAGAGCAACCAATGGGAATATTGATAGCTCCAGACTGGCTGAGGCAGCATTGCCCTTGCTACTGAGCATAACTCAAACCAAACCATGGCCCTTGCCCCAATGGCCATTGCTCCTAACTCAACACAATTACAGGTCTGTTCATCAAAACCTGCAAACATTACAACTGACAGCTTGGAGGGTTCCATGACTTTGCCCCATGTACCTATCTCCGAAAAGGTTCAGGAAATCTTGCTGGAAGCACGCAGACCTTCCACCAGAAAAACCTACTCGGCCAAATGGAAGAGATTCATCATCTGGAATACCAAAAAGGGCCAGGATGCATTAGTAATGAGCATACCTCAGATATTAGAATACTTGGCAGAAATGTTTCATAGTGGCCTCTCATATTCTTCCATTAAAATTCATGCTTCAGCAATCTCAGCAAATTACAACTGTGACCCACCTGTGTTTTCGCATCCCCTGCTAAGACAGTTTCTAAGAGGGATAAAGAATGTCAAACCTCTCAGGAAACCACCAGTTACTGCATGGGACCTCAACTACGTCTTGGAAAAATTAACTCTTCCTCCTTTTGAACCAGCAGCATCTGCAGAAATACAATTTCTCTCTTGGAAAACAGTCTTCCTGTTGGCAGTTACCTCAGCAAGAAGGGTCTCGGAGATACAGGCCCTCATGGCAGTACCTCCCTTTCTCATCTTTCATCAGGACAGAGTTTCTCTAAGGACCAATCCTTCATTCATGCCAAAAGTGATATCCAGGGTGTCTCTAAATCAAGCAATTCGCCTACCTTCTTCCCGAATCCTCAAAATAAAGGGGAAAAGCTACTGTTTACTTTGGACATACACAGACAACTACGCTACTACTTGGACAGAACAAAGCCCACCAGGAAGTCTGACCAACTATTTGTAGCCTATGCTGCCAGAGTGCAAGGAAAGGCAGTCTCCAAACAAACAATTTCAAAATGGATTGGACACTGCATCAGATTCTGTTACTCCTTCCATGGAAAGGGTGTGCCAGCCAATATTAGGCCACACTCAACTAGAGCTATAGCCACATGCACAGCCTTTCTAAGAGGAGTGGCTACAAAGGACATTCTAGAGGCTGCTACATGGAGCTCCGTGCATACATTTACCAGACACTACAAACCTGCCTTTATACTCCAGATCCTGAGTAGGCTTTGCATCTGCAGTCCTGCAGGGTCTTTTAGCTACACCATCTCTAGCTTAGATCCTACCACCCCCAGCTTGGCTATGGTATTCAACCCATATGTCAGGACTGCAGTTGCATTCTTGAAGGACATAGTACAGTTTTGTACCTACCATAAATGTAGATGTCCGATAGATATGCAACTGCAGTCAGGTTTTCCCTCCCTCCTACCCCACTGCTTTTTGTTCCTTGGGTCCATTCCCCCCTCTCCTTTTCAGCTGGGGTTATCTATTATGGTGTATCTGTTACTGTTGTGCATGTCTGGAATTTTTTGCTTATCCATTCACAAATTTAGCCTTCCTTGGAGGGCACCTGGCATCTGGGGCAAGAAACACTAAAGAAGATGGTGTTGGCGGATGCCTTTATACTCCAGCCGCTCTGACGTCGGGGAGGAGGCGACATCAGCCGACGCCGGACCCAGACTTTGGAATCCGGCCGACCGAGGGGCTGCCTGAGGCAGGACAACCCATATGTCAGGACTGCAGTTGCATATCTATCGGGCATCTACATTTATGGTAGGTACAAAACTGTACTTTTCTGCTATACACACCATGGGAAACCTATACCTAGCAGCATTAGATCCCACTCCACCAGGGCAACAGCCACTTCAACTGCCTACCTCAGAGGAGTACCTACCAAGGATATTTTGGAAACAGCAACATGGAGTTCTGTGAATACCTTTACCAAGCATTACCATTTCCCTTTATACTCCAGATCCAGAGCTGGCTTTGCTACTGCTGTCCTGCAGGGCCTTATAGCCACCCCAAATGCCTTATAGAACCAGCCACCCTACCTCAGCTTTGGGATTCCACCCAAGTGTAATGACTGCAGCAGTGTAACACTATGAACATAGTACACTTTTGTACCTACCGTAAATGTAGATGTTCGAGTGTATACACTGCTGCAGTCCAGGTTACCCTCCCCTCCTTCCCCTCTTACTTGCTGGTATGAACCTATGTCTTCTACCCTTTGCTACCTATTGGGAGTATTTGCTGGTAACTGAAAATTGTTGTTTGCTTTTCTTATGTATACTATACTAGCAATTTGAATTGCCTACCTGTTTGGGGGCACCTGACATCTGGGGCAAGAAAAACTGAAGAAAATGGCGTCGGCTGCATCTTATATACCCCTGTCGCACTGACGTCAGGGAGGAGGCAACAGCAGCTGACGCTGGACCAAGACTTTGGAACTCAAGCCGACTGGGGAACCGCCTGATGGCAGGATAACCCAAATGTAATGACTGCAGCAGTGTCTACACGCGAACATCTACATTTATGGTAGGTACAGAACTGTACTATTAGTGTCATTATTTCGGAAAAAGCTAAATTGGAGTTTAAGCAGTGCGAAAGTGTGGGCGTAAGATGCCCAACTCAGTCACGCTTGGTGCGTTTATTGTTTGGGCATTGACCATATAAATGCTTGTGTGACTGCTCCAGTTTCAGTAATCGCACTCTAGCTGAACGCAAAAACAAATTGATTTTGAAAGGTTTAATGAAAACGCCTTTTTCAATGGCTCTCTCTGTGGCAGAGGTCTCACCACCTCCTAAGACCAAAAAACACAAAGAGAGACTGAGTCACTCTGTTCCCTACATCTCTCAGTTTCGCAACCGAGTTGACAACGAGCTTCTCCGGCACCTTCGGCACAGACAACCTCTGCAAAAGGCTCTGTCTTTTCTCCTTTGCTGCCACCTCTGATGTTGACTTCTATTACTGTACCAGCTTCGGCACCATCGTCTTCGGTGTTGTCCTTGGATGTCCTTCAAGGATGCATCTGCAGTCATCACATATGGGTTGTCCTGCCTCGGACAGCCCTTCGGTCGGCCGGATTCCAAAGTCTGGGTCCGGCGTCGGCTGATGTCGTCCCTTCCCCGACGTCAGAGCGCCTGGGGTATAAAAGCGTCAGCCAACGCCATCTTCTTCAGTCTTTCTTGCCGCGTGGTGCCCGAAGCAGAAGCAGTTCGCAAGTGCCGGTCGGCCAGCTCCTGTAATTCAGGTACCGAAGACTTCAAAAGCTAAGTACCCCATTGGGGACTCTTTCTTGCCTCAGCCGATGTCAGATAAAGTTAATAATTGCTTAACTTGTGGGAAACAAATACCTCATAAGGATTTCCACTCTTACTGCCTCCCCTGCCTAGGCCCAGACCACGACGTCTCGGCCTGTTCAGCCTGTGCTTCCTTCAACCGACGCGCTCTTAGACGTCAGGCAGAGTTTGCAGAGGAATTTTTTGGGGCTAGTTTTTCATACAATATGCCGTCGGAGACTCCGACTTCACATTTAACAAAGAAACGGAAGGACAAGGACCGACACGCCAGCCGCGGTTTCTGCTGAAACTACGGCCAGGCCTACCGCGAGTGTCTCGGTCTCGGCTGAAACCGAGTCCTTGGTACTTCCGACCCCCGAAACCGCTCAACCGACAACCTCGGCCCCGGAGGCCCCTGTTGAGTCGGTTATTGAATTTCCTTCAGAAACTGGTGTCTTGGAAATTTCCGACACCATTCCTCTAGACAAAACTACACCAGCACGTGGTGCAGCTAGGCCTTCTGCATCCATGTCCATAAAGGCATTCACCAGGGCTAAAGCTGCTAAACATACAAAAGCTATGCCTCCCAGGGTTATTCCTCAGGGACCCTCTACAAGCTCACAGATTCTAACTTTAGCAGAGGACCTTATTTCCTTAATTAGGGGCTCTCAACCCCCTCTAGACAAAAGGCCCAGGGTTGAGCCCTTTGATCCCCACTCCACAGAGGAGGCCTCTGATGGCTCTGCTCTCTCTGACTACGAGGAGGAGGCTTTTTCGGCCTACGAGGATTCTGATGCAGAGGAATCAATCCCCTCGGCCTCCCCTCCTGAAGAACTATCCTTCGGGGAGACCCTTCACACTATGAGAGCGCATTTCAAATGGCAGGGCCAGGAATTCTCTGATTCCAGGAAAAGATTAAGAACTTTTCTGCATTTACCTCAGCATAGACCTTTGGCTATTCCTCCTGTTTTGAATGTCATTGATGATGTGTACTCTGAGTCTAGCATAACCCCTGACACTCTTCCTCCGGCCCCTGTCAGACCCGATAGGTACTACAGGGTCCCGGACTCGCATCTTTTTCTTTACAAGGCCCACTCTGCTGATCCAGAAACTATTTCCCAGGGCCCTAAAGGGGTTGCAGCTGCCACTACTAAAATCCACTCCCTCTGAAAGGGAGTCCAGGGCTTTAGAGATGGGGTAAAAGTGTATACTTCTGCTACTCTTTCTGTGAGGGCATTAAATTGTCAATTTCATATGATACAGTACCAAGAGTATTTGTTAGATGAATTGCATAAGAAACTGTCTTCACCTGAACCCCTAAATCGCAAATCACTTCGGGATCTGGTACATAACTCCCAGCAGGTTAGCAACCATTTCTTACATTGTGGTTATGATGCATTGGAAGCTTCATGTAGGTCAGCTATGACAGGTGCAGTCATACATAGGCATGCTTGGCTGAAGGAACAATCTCTGCCAGACCATGTTAAAGCTAAGCTTCTGGATGCTCCACTGGAAAAGCAAAAGTTATTTGGCTCCATTGCTCAGGAGGTCTTAAAGAAATTTGAGGAAAAGGTAAAATCTGTACAAACAGTCAAAGATTTTCTACAAGTGCAACCACCAAGATTCAGCAGAAATTGGCCTACCAAGAATTGGTCCTTTCCGGACACAGAAAGATTTCAGAGAGGCAAGAACAGGCGTGCCAGAGGTAGAGGGCAAGCTAGAGGCTCCTACAGAGGACGTCAATGGCAGCCTCCCAACCAGAGAGGTAGTGCAGGACCTACAACTGCCGCACAAGGACAGACTCAATGACTTTGCTTTGACTCTGCCAACCAGGGCTCAATTAGAAGCACCTTTGGGCAGAAAGCTTTCTTTATTCTCAGAAAATTGGCACAGTATTACAAGAGATAAATGGACACTGCAAATAATAGACAAAGGATACAGGTACCATTTTCACACAATGCCAAAAAGAAAAGGCATGCCAGACCTGCCACCAAATCAAAGGGCAGAGGCTTTGAAACAAATCTCCAACTTAATGCAAATGAAAGCTATAGAAAAGGTTCCTCTTTCAGAACAAGGCCAAGGATTTTATTCCAGACTATTCCTTGTTCCAAGAAAAGAAATTCAATGGAGGCCTATTCTCGACTTGTCCGCACTGAATACTTATCTCATTGCGCCAAAATTCAAAATGCTGACTCTACAGCAACTCCTTCTCATGCTGGGCAAGGGGTCTTGGCTGGTGACTCTAGACCTCAAGGAGGCATACCTGCATGTCCCTATCAGACAAAGTTGCAGAAGACACCTCAGATTTCTTGCAGGTTCAGGGCATTATCAATTCTCAGCATTGCCCTTTGGCTTATCTACTGTGCCCAGAGTATTCACGAAATGCCTGGCATCAGTAATTGCACACTGCAGACTTCAGGGGATTCAAATATACCCATATCTGGACGACTGCCTTATACAAGCGGACAGCCAACAAACTTTGGTAAAGGACTTGAATTATGCCATCCACCTACTGCAGGCCTTGGGATATACAGTCAACATTCACAAATCAAGACTTGTTCCATCCCAAAGAATAACTTTTCTGGGTGCGGATCTAGACACAACCACCCAAATAGTTTTTCTCACAGAAGAAAAACAGACAACTACCGGATTACTTCAAGAATCTGACAAGACAAACTCAGCTGACTGCAAGGAAAATCCTGCAGGCCCTGGTTTATATGGCATCTTGCATTCTTCTGATTCCACAAGCAAGGCTGCATATGAGGAAACTACAATGGTACCCAAGGAGTTTATCGACTCAGCACAGTCACAGCTTAGAAACTTTGATCCCACTCATTCCATGCCTCCAAAAGGAATTTCTGTGGTGGGTTCAAGCAAGCCAGTCAAACAGAGGTCTGCCCTTCAGTAAGCCAATAGCCAGCCAAACTATTACAACGGACGCTTCAGACCACGGTTGGGGAGCACACATGGAGGGCAGATGTATTCAAGGACTATGGTCACAAAAGGAGCTACGCATGCACATAAACCAAAAGGAAATGCTGGCAGTGATACATGCAATCGAGGCCTTCAAACTCTTTCTGCATCAAGGCCACCTGCTAATAAGGACAGACAACACCACAGTTATGTGGTACATAAACAAGCAAGGAGGCACCCATTCCTACCCTCTTTGCAGACTGGCAATGAATCTCTGGGAACTTTCCTTGAAACTCAATATAGAGCTGCAATCCCAGTTTGTGCCAGGAAAAGACAATATACTGGCGGACAGCTTAAGCAGAAATATCATGGATGCACACGAATGGATGCTGCACCCAGACATCTTCCTACAGATAACACAATCATGGGGAAGGCCAGACATAGATCTTTTTGCCTCCCCCCACAATCATCAGCTGAAGAAATTCTGCTCAAGGACATACCACCCACAAGCATGGAAATTGGACGCCCTATCTTTCAGCTGGAGATCTCTAACAGTGTATGCATTTCCACCTCTTCCATTAATGACCAAGGTCTTACTGAAGATCAGGACAGAGCAGCCAAAAGTGATTCTGATAGCTCCGGACTGGCCAAGACCGCACTGGTACCCACTGTTAAAGAGCATGTCACGCACGAAACCATGGCCTCTTCCTCAATGGCCACTTCTCCTGACACAGCACAATTACAAAACTCTGCATTCCAACCTGAAAACCTTGCAACTAACAGCCTGGAAAATACCTTGACCCCTCCTCAGGATAAGCTATCCAAGAGAGTGAAGGATATCATCATGGAAGCTCGCCTGCCTTCCACAAGAAAGGCATATTCAGCAAAATGGAAAAGATTTCACACTTGGAGCACCGCAAAGGGCCTAGATGCGACAGTGATGAACATGGCACATATCCTGGAATACTTGGCAGAAATGCTCCACAATGGCCTGTCTTACTCTTCCATTAAAATTCATGCTTCAGCAATTTCAGCAGAGTACAATACTGATCCACCTGTTTTTTCTTTTCCTCTCC
Organism: Protopterus annectens; assembly: GCF_019279795.1. NCBI lineage: Eukaryota > Metazoa > Chordata > Ceratodontiformes > Protopteridae > Protopterus > Protopterus annectens. The sequence goes on along the minus strand of NC_056728.1, from coordinate 1,408,821,996 downwards.
TAAGACAGTTTCTAAGAGGAATTAAAAACATCAATCCTCCAAGGAAACCTCCAGTGCCTACTTGGGACCTTAACTTCATGTTGGAAAAGCTAACTCTGCCTCCCTTTGAACCAGCAGCATCTGCAGAACTACAGTTCCTGTCTTGGAAGACCGCCTTCCTTCTGGCCATAACCTCAGCAAGAAGAGTATCTGAGTTACAGGCCCTTATGGCAGTACAGCCATTTCTTAATTTTTCATCAGGACAGAGTCTCATTGAGAACCAATCCTTCATTTATGCCAAAGGTGGTATCCAGGGTCTCATTAAACCAAGCTATTCACCTGCCTACCTTCTTCCCAAATCCACAAAACAAAGGGGAGAAACTTCTGCACACCCTGGACATACACAGACAGTTGCGCTACTACTTGGACAGAACTAAAAGCTGCAGAAAAACTGACCAGCTGTTGGTAGCATATGCTGCTGGTGCACAAGGAAAAGCAATTTCCAAACAGACAATTTCAAAATGAATAGGGAATTGCATTCGTTTCTGTTATTCCTTTCATGGAAAAACTGTGCCAGCTAACATTAGACCTCATTCCACCAGAGCCACAGCCACCTCCACAGCCTTCTTAAGAGGGGTGGCTACCAAGGACATTTTAGAAGCTGCTACATGGAGCTCCGTGCGTACATTTTCCAAGCATTACAATTTACCTTTATATTCCAGATCCAGAGCAGGCTTTGCTACGGCAGTCCTGCAGGGCATTTTAGCTACACCATCCTTTACATAGATCCTCCACCCCCAGATTGGCTATGGTATTCTACCCATATGTGATGACTGCAGATGCATCCTTGAAGGACATAGTACAGTTTTGTACCTACCATAAATGTAGATGTCCGATAGGTATGCATCTGCAGTCAAGTTTACCCTCCCTCCTTCCCCTCTTTGGTATTTATTGGGTACTTTTCCCTCTCATAGCTAGCTGGGGTTATCTATTATGGTGTATGTTTTATATATAGATTTATTTATATATATATATATATATATATATATATATATATATATATATATTTCTGTGCATTTTTGAAATTTATTGCATTTCTCCAAATTTAGCCTTCCTTTGAGGGCACCTGGCATCTGGGGCAAGAAACACTGAGGAAGATGGCGTCGGCTGACGCTTTTATAACCCAGGCGCTCTGACGTCAGGGAAAGGGTGACATCAGCCGACGCCGGACCCAGACTTTGGAATCCGGCCGACCGAAGGGCTGCCTGAGGCAGGACAACCCATATGTGATGACTGCAGATGCATACCTATCTGACATCTACATTTATGGTAGGTACAAAACTGTACTTTTTAAAGATCGTGAAGTTTTTCACAGGGAGTGAAATGTACTTGAACTTGAATGCTGTGCACACCTGACAAACTTACCTTCAGTTCTTTCTGTCAAAGCACTTCAGAAAAGGGATTTTAAGTTCTAACAGGGTTTTTTTGTGTAATGGTTGTGTTTTCTTTTGAAAGGGACTTTGTGGGAAGTGTAATAGTATGCACTGCTTGTGATCACTTGTCTGACAACTTGCCTTCCAGCTGAATTGTTTCAGCTGAGCTTTACTGGCAGTCATTTTCTTGTGCTATGGTATGGATACTTAGTCCCACCCTGCTGGCTCTTCTACATTTTGTACCTAAAAAGAAAAGAAAAAAAAGACATTAAAGAGCCCTTGCTGTCATTGTGGGCTCACAGTCTCAGTTGTTAGTGGATAAATCTGTACGTCTACTGTTGATTCTCAGACCACTCATTTGTTACTCTTGGTTCCTTTAGTGTAGCCCCATCAGCCACTTCCTCTGTAGCCCTTCCAATGTCAGGTCTGGCCATAGGAGAATTACTGTCTTTGGTCTGGGAGGTAGTTGTTGGGGAGGCCAAGGAAAGAGACTGCTTGTCAGGGGTGAAATGCTGTCCCCTAATCAGTCTTCCAGGAAGCTCCCTGGAAAAAAGTTGGGTATTTCTCATCTGAAGACAGTGTCTGTTCTTAAAGATGACTTTCTTACATAAGCCAGGAGGTTGTTATAGGCTATTAATCCTGGAATTCTGTAGACCTTACCAGAGTACAGTCTCAGTAAGGAAATTTCCTGAACAAAGTTTGTCAGAGGATTCTGACAGTGACAGTGGAGGGGAGGCTTCTCCTGGACATTCCCTATCCCAAAACTCTTGATTTTGAGAAAAGTTGGTCCTCTTCAGCTTGTAGGAGCTTTCCTTTTCAGAAAGTATTCCCAGGACAAGGGATGCATTTTTGTGGAAACATGTGAAAGTTCTCCCTGAACTGAAGAGATGGTATATGCTGCAAGTGGATATGCCACATATTACGCCCATCCCTCCTAGTTTGCCAGCCAGGATGTGTTAAATGTTGCTTTTAATAACCCCAGATGCCTTTCCATATCACTGCTACTGTATTCTTTGCAGTAGGGATTTACACTAGGAATCCCTTACCTAGGGCAGCCGGAAGTCCAGCCAGTATACCAAAAACTTTAGTTTGTAATAGGTATGTTATGTCACACACATGCTCCTTGCATAGTACATGGGGCATAAAGGTAACATCCAGATATACCATCCCCAGAACTTCCTTGCTGCTGGTTTGAATGCCATCTTTGATCTGAATGCTTGTTCATCTGCTGCTTACCTAGCCACTTACTGATAACTGCCCTATTGGGGGTTTTGTTCTCATTGCTTTTTTATTTGTTTTGGTTTTTGGTTTCTTGTCGTCCAGAAAAGGAGAAATGCCAGTGTGGGAGACTGATTCCCCATAAAGATAGTCAGAAGCAGCAATTGTTTTGTGTGGGTACTTCCCACAACCATACATCTTGTGCTATTTGCCAAGCTTTTGTTCCCAAGACCTTGTGTAGTTGTCTCTCTCTTCTTTAGCTGTCTATTTAGAGAACCATTGGCTTAAGCTCTTAACTAAAGATGTTATGGAAGGATCATCCCAGCTCAGGGGGTCAACTGTCTGTGAAGAAGAAAGCTCTGTCTGATTCTTCAGCTGTGCCACCTCCACCGGATGTCTCTTGAAGCTAGTGAAAGCACAGAAGTCCATCTGGTTTCTCAGTCAAATTCCTCTGCACTGACTGCTTTGCAGGCAGGAACAGATCCGGCTTCATGTACATCCATGGATGCCTTGCAGGTGTCCTATTCAGGAGGAACCACAGCTGATAATTACCGAAGGACCTAGGAGTGTTCCATAGATGTTGGTAAGGGAAGAGATGCCAACTGCATTAACTGATTGTGTCACGAGTCAGAGCCTCCTAAGATCTTTAAGGCTGATATCCATTTGAAAAAGAAGCAAAAAAAACAAGCATATTTCTCTTACTCCTAAAGAACCTCAGAGTGAAAGGCAAAACTTCACTCAAGGCCTGTTTAATACCCTTTTGCCTCTGAAGCCTCCTCAAGGGATTTCTGTTCTTGCTCCTCCCTGGCCTCCTACCCCTGTTAAGAGGCCTAAGGAGCAAGATTCCTCTGATTCTGATGAAGACGTTTTCATTCTTCCCAGATTCTTTCTCCCTTAAATTTTGGTTCTGAGGAGAAGGAGTCTTTAGTCCTGAATCTCCTTTTGAGGAGATTTCTTTTGGTGACACAATTTCCAGAATTATGGATTTTTTTAAATGTGGTTGCGCTCAGGTCTGTGGAGTTCAGAAGAGGTACTATGAACTTCTGAAAATGGAGTCTCCAAGGACTTCAGCTGTCCCTCTGGTTATTGCTGCCTTACTATTTGCTTTTCCCACTGCTTCACAGGCTGCTGATTCCCAGCTTCCCTGCTCCCAAAAAAACTGATAGGTTTTATGAAGTGCCTGATGATTGCAAGGATGTCCTTCAAGGATGCATCTGCAGTCCTTACAAATGGGTTGTCCTGTCGTCAGGCAGCCCTTCGGTCGGCCGGATTCCAAAGTCTGGGTCTGGCCTCGGCTGGTGTCGCACTTCACCCGACGTCATAGCTGCAGTTACTCGGGTATAAAGGCATCAGCCGACGCCATTTTCCTCAGTCTTTCTTGCCGCGTGGCGCCCGAAGCAGAAGCTGTTCGCAAGAGCCGGTCGGTCAGATCCAGAGATTACTACTACCGAATACTTCTACTACTACCGAAGACTTCTAAAAAGCTAAGTACCCCGTTGGGGACTCTTTCTTGCCTCAGCCGATGTCAGAAAAGTGAATAACTGTTTAACTTGTGGGAAACAAATACCTCATAAAGATTTCCACTCTTACTGCTTACCTTGTTTAGGCCCAGACCACGACGTAGCAGCTTGTCTAGCCTGTGCTTCTTTTAACCGACGGACGCTTAGGCGTCGGAATTTGCTGAGCAGTTTTACGGCTCTGATTTTGCTTATATTATGCCGTCGGATCCTCCGACTTCACAAATATCCAAAAAACGCAAGGAAAAGGACCGACACTCGCGGTCCGCGGTTTCGGCCGAAACCGCGGTTAAGCCAACCGCGAGTGTCTCTGTTTCGGCTGAAACAGAGCAAGCGGTTCTTCCTTCAGCCGAAAACATGCCTTCTACCGAGGCCTCTTCCAACCTGGTGGAATCGGCTTCTGAAATCCAACCTGCAGTTGTGGTTTCTCAGGAATTATCTGACACTATTCCCTTGGATATTTCAACCCCTGCACGTGGAGCTGCTAGGCCTCCTGCAGCCATGTCCATTAAGGCCTTTGCCAGGGCTAAAGCAGCTAAAGCTACAAAATCTGTGCCTGTTAAGAACCCCTCCCACAGGCCCAGCTCCAGTTCCCAAATGCTTTCTCTAGCAGAGGATCTCATTTCTTTAATCCGGGGATCCCAACCTCACCCAGACAGGGCCTCTCACCCACCTCCAGAGAAGAGGCCTAGAGCAGAGCCCCCTGAGCCAGTTTCCACTGATGATTCCTCTGATGATTCAGATAATACAGACCCTCCAGAGGCTCCTTATTCCCCTTATGAAGACTCTGATGCTGAAGAGTCCATCCCTTCTACCTCTCCGCCTGAGGAATTTTCCTTTGGGGAAACCTTGCATGCTATGAGGGAACAATTTCAGTGGCAGGGCCAAGATTTTTCAGACTCCAGGAAAAGGCTTAGAACCTTTTTGCATTTACCACAACATAGGCCTTTAGCTATACCTCCAGTTCTTCCTGTTGTAGATGATGCATTTAATGATGCTTGTACTGCTCCTGACTCATTACCTCCAGCCCCTGCTAAGCCCGATAGATTCTACAGGGTCCCGGACACGCATCACCATTTATACAAGGCTCCTTTTGCAGATCCCGAGACTATCTCCCAGGGGCCTAAGGCGGTAGCAACTACCTCTGCCAAAAATCCCCTCCCCTCTGAAAGGGAATCCAGGTCCTTAGAGAGATGGTGTAAAAAAGTTTACACTTCTGCTACTCTGTCAGCTAGGGCCTTGAACTGTCAATTTCATATGATCCAATATCAGGAATTTATGCTAGACCAGTTAACAAAAAAACTGTCCTCTGATGAACCTTTAGATAAGAAATATGTTCAGGAAATGGTACATAACATTCAGCAAGTTAGTAACCATTCTTTAAAATGCGGCTATGATGCACTGGAGGCTTCCTTTAGATCAGCCATGACTGGCACAGTTATCAGAAGGCATGCATGGTTAAAAGAGCAGGCCTTACCGGACCATGTCAAATCAAAACTATTAGATGCTCCAATGGACAAGATCAATTTGTTTGGTTCTCCTGCACAACAGGTACTGAAGAAGATGGAAGAGAAGGCAAAATCTGTCCAAACAGTGAAAGATTTGTTACAGGTCCAACCTCCAAGGTTTAGCAGGAATTGGCCCTCCAAGAATTGGTCCTTTCCAGACTCCTCCAAAGCACAGAGAGGCAGGAATAGGCGTTCAAGAGGCAGAAACCAATCCAGGGGTGCATACAGGGGACGCCAGTGGCAGGGTAACAACCAGCGAGGCACAGACGCAGCCACCACCACTACAACAGGACAATCACAGTGACTTGGCTCTGGCACCGCCTACCAGGGAACAACTAGAAGCACCCTTAGGCGGAAAGCTAGCTTTATTTTCAAAGAACTGGCATTACATCACAAGAGACAAGTGGATTTTGCAGACTATAGACCAAGGTTACAGGTTTCATTTCCATACTCTACCAGGAAAGAGAGGAATGCCAAACCTACCTCCAAATCAAAAGGAAGAAGCTCTAAAACAAGTAAATCAATTATTAAAAATAAGAGCTGTGGAAAAGGTACCATACATGGAGCAAGGAAAGGGCTTTTACTCCAGACTCTTCCTAGTACCAAGGAAAGAAAGCAAATGGAGACCTATTCTCGATCTGTCCGCTTTAAACACATTCCTCATTGTTCCAAAAATTCAAAATGCTGACCCTACAGCAGCTTCTTCCCATGCTGGGCAAGGAGACTTGGCTGGTTACTCTAGATCTCAAGGAGGCATACCTGCACGTCCCCATACGACCAAATTGCAGAAGATACCTCAGATTTCTTGCAGGATCAGAGCATTATCAATTCTCAGCATTGCCCTTTGGCTTATCTACTGCGCCCAGAGTGTTCACGAAATGCCTGGCATCAGTAATCGCTCATTGCAGGCTTCAGGGAATCCAAATCTACCCTTTCCTGGACGATTGCCTGATACAAGCGGACAACAAAAACAAGCTAGCAGAAGACTTGAAAAGAGTCATTTACCTTCTACAAGCCCTGGGATATACAGTCAATATAAAAAAGTCTAGGCTGATACCATCCCAAAAGACAACCTTTTTGGGTGCGGAGCTGGACACATCCAAACAAATGGCATTCCTAACAGTAGAAAAACAGGAGCAACTCCCTCTCTACTTCCTGGCATTAACAAAGCAAAACCATCTAACAGCAAGAAAAGTCCTACAGGCATTGGGCTTCATGGCATCCTGCATAATATTGGTCCCACATGCCAGACTGCACATGAGAAAGCTACAGTGGTACCTAAAGAATTTATGGTCTCAGCACAAGCACAGCCTAGAAACTCGCATTCCAATAATTCCATGCCTGAAGCAAGAATTCCACTGGTGGGCTCAGGCCTGTCAATCAAACGAAGGATTGCCCTTCCGCAGCACTCAACCAAGCCAAACCATCACAACGGATGCCTCAGACCTCGGTTGGGGGGCCCACATGATGGACAAATGCATACAAGGTTTATGGACTCAAGAGCAATTGCACCTACACATAAACCTAAAGGAAATGCTGGCAGTGAAACTGGCAATTCAGGCTTTCAAACCATTTCTTCGACAAGGCCAACTGATGATAAGGACAGACAACACCACAGTTATGTGGTACATCAACAAGCAGGGAGGCACACATTCGTACCCTCTATGCCGGATGGCCCTGGACCTCTGGAATGTGGCCCTGAGTTACAACATTCAGTTACAAGCAATTTTTGTACCAGGAAAAGAAAACACTCTAGCAGACATACTAAGCAGGACTACCACGGATGCCCACGAATGGATGCTGCATCCGGACATCTTCAAAACCATAACAAGAAAATGGGGTCTCCCAGAAATAGACTTATTTGCATCCCCACACAATCACCAATTAAAGAAATTCTGCACCAGGACGTACCATCCACGGGCATGGAAGGTGGACTCCCTATCCTTCAGTTGGAAAAATCTGACAGCATATGCATTCCCACCACTTCCTTAGATGCACAAGGTGCTATTGAAGATCAAAGAGGACCGTCCAAGGATCATTCTGATAGCTCCAGATTGGCCAAGGCAACATTGGTACCCATTACTGAGGAGCATGTCTCGGGAACAGATGTGGCCCTTACCTCTAGTTCCCTTGCTGTTAACTCAGAACAACTACAACACCCTGCATCCAAACCTGAAAACTCTGCAGCTGACTGCCTGGAACATTGCATAAGACAAATTAACCCAAATTTATCCCAAAGGGTTAAGGACATTATCTTGGAAGCTCGCAGACCTTCAACAAGGAAAACCTATTCAGCAAAATGGAAAAGATATCTCATTTGGAGTACTGCTAAAGGGGAAGATGTGTCACTGGTAAACATAGCCAACATCTTGGAGTACTTGGCAGAGCTATTCCACAAAGGCCTGTCCTACTCTTCCATTAAGATTCATGCATCAGCTATTTCAGCAGAATACGACTTGGATCCTCCAGTCTTCTCACATCCTCTGCTCAGGCAGTTTCTCAGAGGAATTAAAAATGTAAAGCCTCCTAGGAAGCCACCATTACCTGCATGGGACTTGAACTTTGTGCTAGAAAAATTGACACTTCCTCCTTTCGAACCAGCAGCAACAGAAGAATTGCAATACTTATCATGGAAAACTGCTTTCCTGCTGGCAATCACTTCAGCAAGAAGGGTTTCTGAGCTACAGGCATTAATGGCAGTACAGCCCTTTCTGATCTTCCATCAAGATATGTCCATGAGAACAAATCCTACTTTTATGCCTAAGGTGGTCTCCAGAGTATCTTTAAATCAGGCTATCCACCTACCTACATTCTTCCCCAATCCACAGAACAGGGGAGAAAGACTGTTGCATACCTTGGATGTACACAGACAATTACGCTACCACCTGGACAGGACCAAGAGCAATAGAAAAACTGACCAGCTACTGGTAGCATATGCAACAGGAATGGAAGGAAAAGCAATTTCAAAACAGACAATATCTAAGTGGATAGGAAATTGCATTAGATTTTGTTACTCCTACTATGGAAAGAAAACTCCAGAAAACATCAGGCCTCACTCTACAAGAGCTACAGCCACTACCACAGCTTTTCTACGAGGAGTGGCTACCAAAGACATTTTAGAGGCTGCCACTTGGAGCTCCGTGCATACATTTGCCAAGCATTATAATTTACCTTTATACTCTAGATTCCGAGCAGGTTTTGCCACTGCTGTTTTGCATGGGATCTTAACTACACCATTATTCTATCTTTCCTCCTCCCCCAGTTTGGCTATGGTATTCTACCCATTTGTAAAGACTGCAGATGCATCCTTGAAGGACATAGTACAGTTTTGTACCTACCATAAATGTAGATGTCTGATAGGAATGCATCTGCAGTCAGGATTACCCACCCTCCTTCCCCTCTGTGGTACTCCTAGGGTATTTGCCCCTCTTATAGCTAGCTGGGGGAATCTATTATGGTGTATTTGTTTGTATATATGTATATACATGCTTATCTTTTGTTTGCTCTCTAATATTTGGAATCATTGGCATTTATCCAAATTTAGTCCTCCTAGAGGGCACCTGGCATCTGGGGCAAGAAACACTGAGGAAAATGGCGTCGGCTGATGCCTTTATACCCGAGTAACTGCAGCTATGACGTCGGGTGAAGTGCGACACCAGCCGAGGCCAGACCCAGACTTTGGAATCCGGCCGACCGAAGGGCTGCCTGACGACAGGACAACCCATTTGTAAGGACTGCAGATGCATTCCTATCGGACATCTACATTTATGGTAGGTACAAAACTGTACTTTTTATGAAGTGCCTGATGATTGCAAGGATGTTATGAAGTGCCTGATTGCAAGGATGTTATGAAGTGCCTGATTGCAAGGATGTTATGAAGTGCCTGATTGCAAGGATGTTATGAAGTGCCTGATTGCAAGGATGTTATGAAGTGCCTGATTGCAAGGATGTTATGAAGTGCCTGATGATTGCAAGGATGTTATGAAGTGCCTGATGATTGCAAGGATGTTATGAAGTGCCTGATGATTGCAAGGATGTTATGAAGTGCCTGATGATTGCAAGGATGTTATGAAGTGCCTGATGATTGCAAGGATGTTATGAAGTGCCTGATGATTGCAAGGATGTTATGAAGTGCCTGATGATTGCAAGGATGTTATGAAGTGCCTGATGATTGCAAGGATGTTATGAAGTGCCTGATGATTGCAAGGATGTTATGAAGTGCCTGATGATTGCAAGGATGTTATGAAGTGCCTGATGATTGCAAGGATGTTATGAAGTGCCTGATGATTGCAAGGATGTTATGAAGTGCCTGATGATTGCAAGGATGTTATGAAGTGCCTGATGATTGCAAGGATGTTATGAAGTGCCTGATGATTGCAAGGATGTTATGAAGTGCCTGATGATTGCAAGGATGTTATGAAGTGCCTGATGATTGCAAGGATGTTATGAAGTGCCTGATGATTGCAAGGTTCTTTATAAATTTCTGCTTACTGCCCAATTTGTCCAAACGAAAGGCAGAACATTGCTTTTGTTTTACAATTGTATTATACTCTCACAATCTCACTCTACAGCTTAGTAATATGCTGTTTTAAAAGCTGCTATACATAACTGTTTGGATGCTATGATATGTCATGCTGCACTATATGACTATAATTGTAACCGGTTTCGCCTTGAGTTTTCCTACTTTGTTGTGTCTGTGCTTCTATTTCAAACTAACAATTTCAGAGCTTATAACAATACATACAAGACCATCTGCATAGTGTTTGCCAATTGAAATCACATTGCATATTGCACAAGGGCTTTTTTACTGTGACATGCTAAGAATACTGTGAACGCCAGTGTGTAGTTGTGCTTATTGTGCTGATTTTTAATGCGATTGTATTGCTTTTCCCTGCTCTTTCTCGTGCTATTTCTACCCTTTCTGTTTTTCTGTGTCTGTCATCCTATTAGTGTATAAGTGCAAAAAGAATACTGTACTCATTTAACCTTCCACCTCTCTCCCTTTCTGTAGGTCTCAAGGCCATTAACTTTCTGTACCCCTGCAAACCTCCCGAAAGTGCGAAATCCAAGTGTCTTTGCTACACAACTTCTCCTAAACCCTGGCTACTACTAACCATATTTTCTTTTAATGTGTGTCTTTTTAACCAAGTCTTGTAGAAGTGCTGTATCCTATGGTGACCCGCTGCACATCACCGAAATGCTTTTGTATTCCCCACTTCTCTGCAAACTGTTACATTTTCCCAGTAGCTATCCTTTTTTATTGACTGATTTTTGCTACTGTATGTTTTGATATAGCATAGCATACAGATAGTTTAGAAACTTGCTCTTCAGTTCCCTTTGACTCTCAACCATTCCCCCTTAGGCTATACCTCTAAGCAGTCTTGATTTATATCTTCAACATTTTTAGTATTCCCAATTTTACATATCTGCTTACCCTTGCACTGTAGACACTTCTGTTGTTACCGCCCTCTATCTCTTTCCAAACAGACAGTTTCCACCTGTGTTCACTCCTACGTCAGTTTACTGTCCAAACAGTTTGCGATCTAATTTACTATCCTCTGAATTGCTACTTTACATTTTTCTTTTTTACTGATTAATTGTCCTGTTTTTAATTTCCCATTCTCTGACTAGTGTTTAGAACCTACATGGTAGCACAACACAAGGTTTTTGTAGCTTTATTGTTCCTGATGGCTCCCTCTTTGAATGTCCGAGTCCAGTCCACTCCATTTACCCTCGTTAAGCTTGAGCTCACTCCCCTCTCTTACCCTACCCCAATTCCCACCCACTCCTCCTAAACGTACATACCATAGCTCCGCCTACTACTTGAAACTAACCAGTCAGATTCTGGTAATTCATCACTCAAACCTACCCACTAGCAGTTTGTACTTCTTCTCCGAATGGCTCCCAATAATTCAGATGTACTTTTCTATCTCATGCTACACTACTTCTAGTTCTACTAGTACAGCTTTTTTCACTCAATTCTACCTTTATTATCACTAAGTCTGCATCTGTAGCCATCTTCCTTTCCACCCCATCTGAAAGCTACTCATAAATAGTTGTTACTTTTCTCTAAAGTCCTAAATCTCCTTACAAACAACTCTATTCCCTTTACAGCCTTAACCCCCTCTCTCCTACTCCACACCATCACTTCTAGGCAACTGCAACATCCATTTTACCACTCAACAATATGTTCAGTATTAGTCCTGTTTGGTGACGTACATCCTAATCGGGATCCACTTCCACCACCCCTCCCAGACCATCCAACGCCATTAATTTTTGTAAATCACTACATATTGTAACACTAAACTTAGAGTATTAGTAACAAGACAACTGACTTTCATGCCTGGATAGCACAAAATAAACCTGATATTGCTACCAACGAGACCTGGCTAAAACCAAATATAAGATTTAGAATGCCTCCCTCCAAAATAAAATGTAGGGTTGATAGACCTCACAAAAAAGGAGGTGAAATAGCACTCCATAGACATAATATATTCAGTATATTTCCATACAGTGATTACATCCCACAATTCTGTAATGCCAAAATTCTGGTGGTCTTCCTAAAAGTAAATCAAAAAAAATCTTTGTATCATATTCCTATATATTCCCCCATTAATATACCAATACTGGAAGAAATACTGTCTTGGGTTTCCCACACTATTAAAAATGAAACTACTTTGTGTGATGTAAATATCGACTGGTTAAAAGTTTGTTCAAAAGTTCCATCCTCAAATATAAACCTATTTAATTTCACTCAACTTGTCACCTCACCCACAATATTTAATAATAGCACTAAGAAAGGTTCCATCCTAGATTTGAATACTAGTTTCTGACCCTCATAAAATCTCCTCAGCCAGTACCCTCCCTAATGCATTAATTTATCACCTTCCAGCCTTTGATAATCGAACACCCCCCCAACATTATTTCAGACATGTTGGGAATCTTACAAATTTTAACCCACAGACATTCAGCAACATCCTAAAAAGTGTGAATTGGACTAACTTAAAAGGTCTTCCTCTAGATGACACACTGGAGTATTTCAACACTTAACCTTTTAAAAACATTAGGCAGTCTTGCACCCCTAGAGCAAAAAAAAATGAAAACCAACCATGCTTCACTGTTAACAAAAAATACTAACGAGCTAATGCTAACTAGGGATAAAACTTGGAAACAGTGGAGCAAAAACATAACCACTATTTACACCTATTGAAATTCAAACAACTCCATAACTAAGTGAAATAACTTGTATCCAAAGGGTAAACACTGTTAAAAACTTCAAACCATAAACATAATCCCAAAAGATTCTGGACTTTCATAGGATCACTTCTAAACCCTGGCACAAAAAGCAACCCATGCCCTTACGAGAAAAAACACCAGCACAAATATCCAGTTTTCAACCTGTACTTCATAAATACTGTAGCTAACATCACTGCTAACTTTTCACAACTTCATTCTGCTGCAGATTATACTGGTATAGACTCACTATCACATATCTCCCAGTTCCATTCCTCCTCAGCCTCACATTCAAATGAATCAGTAAATGCCTCACCCAAATTCTCACACACTGCAGTCCCAATGTCTGCTATAAAAAGGCTACTTTTCGATCTAAAATTCTGCTTCAACGCACCAGACATGATTTTTATTTATTTAACATTTGTTTACCTGGAAAGTTCAACTGGGACAAGGGCCTATTTTCAGTGGAGGGCTGGAGAGAAAGACTGCAGACACATGTTTTTGGAGGTTTACTATTGAAATGTCGAACGGCACTACATCGACTGTACTATAGTCAAACACGGAAGTTCGAAAATAGTAATGTCGACAAAAAAACAATCTAGGACTGTGTTTTAACATGGGTCGAGGTAGGGGAGATGTTTGTAGTTTTGAATAATACTGAACACCTACCTCGACCCATGTTAAAACCATTCCTAGATTATTGTTTTTTTGACGTCGACATTACTATTTTCGAACTTCCGTGTTCGACTATAGTACAGTCGACGTAGTGCCGTTCGACATTTTAATAGTAAACCGTTTTTGGATACCCAGTGGATATCAGAAGCCATTGCCTGCCCTATTAGTAAACTCATTAACAGATCCGTCCAAGAATCTTGTATCCCAAAACATAATAAAAGAGCCTTTATTCTATCCCTTACACAAAGATGGTAACTCGACCAATATCCCTAACTTCCGTCCCATAGCCATTTTATGTCCTGTCTCTAAACTCCTTGAAAAATGTGTACACATGCAACTTCAGCACTTCCTGTTTAACAACCAGATCCCATCTCCAACTCAGCATGGATTCAGACTGGGTCATAGTCCTACAACTACTTTAATGTCTTTCATGGATACAGTCAGCAAAGTCTGTGACTGGAAAAATTGTATTCACACTATTTTTTGACTAATCAAAAGCCTTTGATACATGTCTCTCACGCCTCCTAACCCAGCTCTTCAGTCGATTAATAACCTTCAGTTTTTATTCAGTCATGGGTCTCATACAATAAGCTTTGCTGACACTACATCTCATCTACAACAAATCACTCAGTCAGCATTTACTTCCATAGAGACCTGGATGTACACTAACCATCTGTCTCTAAATCCTGACAAAACCAAACTTGTAGAATTTACCCTCAAGAAAAGTACTTCCATAAACAAATTCTATTTCATTATACTTTCCCAGAACAAAACAAAAACTGAAGATGTTAGCCACACTAAACTGCTGGGAATTATAATTGACGAAAGCTTAAAATTCGACTTGCACATACAACATAACATCAGTAAAATGCACCAAAAAACTAGGCATTTTCTATAGGTATATAAACATTCCTTTCTCCCCCCACTAAACAAGTACTTGCTACCACTTAGATACTTATATCTGCAGCACCCCCTTGCTTACTAACCTGCAGTCCTCCTTAAAAGCAAAACTTCAAACATGTTATAATAAAATTGCCTAGTTTTCAACAAATGCCAGACATTCTACCCACCACTGCATATTCTTGTACTCATTAAATTGGCTTGAGCTCCCCACTCTCTCGCCTATCTGCAGTTAACTACAGTCCACAAAATAATTTTCAAATCCTTAGATTGTCCTGCCCTGAATTTCTTATTTACGCACTGTCTTCCCAATAAGTCCCCTAGCTCTGAAAAACAACACCTTCTGTAAACGTATAAGCCCAACCTACCTGCAAGTCAGCTACTTTACTCGTGTGATGGCCAGAGCTTGGAATGCCCTTACATTAGCAATTTAATCCACTCAGAGTCTTGCCTCTTTCAAAAAACATCTTTGCATGAATACCTCTCTGATAACTGAATCTGTACTTGTACTAAGCCTCCTCCTTTCAAAACCTAGCTGTCATCTCCTTCCTAATTATACAAATCTCCAAATTTTCTAACAATCAAGTATCTGCAGATAACTACACTTGCTTAATGCACCCCTTTTTACACTACTTTTTGGTATCCCTAATATTTAATTTGATGGTTGTACTCTGTTTTACTCCCTGCTTGTACTAATTGCTAGTGCTTGCCTTTGTATAAATTCTCATGTAAATTTTATATAGTCAGTTGTCCATTGTTAAATGTTATATTTCCTATAATTTTGCTAGAATTATTTGCCATTACTTTGCCTTTACACATTTTTGTTTTTATGCAAATTCTATTTAGTCAACTTTTATAAAATGTTGTTCTGTGTAAATTTCATATTGCTTGATGTTCATCGTGTTTCACTGTTGAAGTCATTACTCTTGGGTTATCCTGCTGGCAGGCTACCCTCAGTCGGCCAGAATTCCAAAGTCTAGGTCCGGTGTAGGTTGCAGTTGCCTCTTCCCTGACGTCAGTGGTATTAAAGATGCAGCCAACGCCATTTTCTTCAGTCTTCCTTGCCGTGCGGTGCCCAAAGCAAAAGCAGTTCACAAGTGCCGGTCGGCCGACTCCTGAGATATTCAAATCCAAATTTCAGAACTGAAGTCTTCATTAAAGCCAAGTACCCCGTTGGGGAAACTTTTTTTTTCTTACTCCAGACCGATGTCAGAAAAAGTTAACAATTGTATTTGTTTTGGGAAGCAAATACCTCATAAGGATTTTCACTCTTACTGTATTCCTTGCCTAGGCCCTGATCACAACGTTGCTAGCTGTCTGTTTTGTGTTAGATTTAACCAACGCAGTGTTAAGCGTCTGTTCGATTTTGCATTTCATTACTTTGGCCGAAGATTTAATTATATAATGCCGTTAGACCAGCCGACAACCGGAGTTTACAAAAAACGCAAGGACAAGGAAAAGGATAGGCATCAGAGGTCCAAATTCGATGACGAGGCCTCTGCTAGGCCAGTCGCCGGTTCTCAGTGAGGTGCTTTCGCAGCCCCTGGTGCCCGCTACCTCAGAGCCACAGGCCGCTTCCGACTCCCACGTGGAGCCGACAGGGCCTCTGGATATTCAAGGTATTGGACACTCGGAAATCATTCCCTCAGATGGGTCCGGAGCTGCTAAGCAGGCATCGGCTTCTGAGGGTGTCTTCAGACCTACACAACTATTTATTAAGCCATCTTCAGCTTCAAAGACTAAAACAACTCTAAAGACAAAGAAACAAGTACAGCATTCTCCTGCTCAGGCTTCCATGCCTAAAAAACAGATGCTCAAAATGGCTGAAGACCTAATTACTTTGATCAGGGGCTCCCATCCCCCTCCTCATAAGAGGCCTAGGCAAGAGACAGAGTATGATTCTTCTGATCAGGTTTCTATTTCCTCTAATTCCTCTTCTGACAGGATTACTCCATGCTTCCCTATGAGGATTCTGATGCTGAAGAATCCATTCCTTCAGCTTCTCCTCCTGAGGATTATTCTTTTGGGTAAACCCTGCAGGGGGCATTTCCACTGGGAGAGCCAAGATTATTCTGAATCTAAGAAAAAGCTCAGAGACTTTCTGCTACTTCCTCAGCACAGACCCCTTGCTATTCCACCTGTTCTAGACATTGTAGATGTATTTTCAGAGTCCGGCCTGTCCCCTGACTCTTTACACCCTGCACCTGCTAAGCCAGACAGATACTACAGGGTCCCAGATTCTCATAAATTCCTATATAAAAACCCCGCTGCTGACCCAGAAACTATATCTCAGGGTCCCAAAGGGGTCAAAGCTTCCACTGCAAACAACCCTGTCCCCTCTGATAGGGATTCTAGGGCTCTAGACAGAAGAGGGGAAAAAAGTTTACACTTCTGCTACCCTGGCTGTAATGGCTTTAAATTGTCTGATCTGACGTAGGAGATTCATTTGTCTGCAACCTGTGGGTTATGGATCCGATATCGGATCCGAACCGGCATGGTTTTCCAGCTATGGATCCGAGCTCTCAGTTCCTCTACTCACCCATAATGCCCTGCTCTCCCTACATGACCTCAGATCTAGTTTGCCGCGCTGGTGACCAGATTGGTTTCTTAGAGCTCTACAGCTAAGTGTTTATTACTGCTATTTTAGTGTTAAATTTAAGTTTTTTTCAGACAGTTTTGTGTGAAAGTTATAGGTTTCCCTTATTAGCTTAAAGTTGTTTAGTTTTATTAACTTTTATAACTTTTAGTTTCCCTCCCCTCGCTGGTGCGTAGTGTGTGTTTGGGCCTGTGTTTGTTTGACTAGTTAGCTTTTACTTTTTTAGTCTAAAGTAAAAACTAGTGTCCTTAGGATGTCTGAACCACCTAAGGCTGTTTTTTCGAAGTGCTCCGAGTGTGGCCATAAGCTTTCCCCTGCTGATGGCCACACTCTGTGCGTTCGATGCCTTGGGGTTGAACACCTCACTTCTGCATGTTCCATTTGTGCAGGGTTCAACCCCAGGGCATTGAAGGAGCGGAGGTCGAAGCTGGTGCTGGCGGGACTTTTGCCCCCGGACTCGGCTCAGTCTACCGCTCCTTCGGGGGGTACCGTGTCTGCGGTTCCCTCCTCTCCGGCTCCCCCTCCTCCACCTGGGACTCAACCTCCCTGTAGTGGTTTGGAGGAGAGGGAAACAAGAAAGAAGGACCGGAGGGAGAAGCACCATAAGCGGCGGGCCGAGACCTCTGTTTCGGCCCCGCCTGCCAAGCGGACTTCTCCTCCGGCCTCCTTGTCTGCTGGTTCTCCTCGGCTCCGGTCTCCTGTGTGCTTTTCACCGGGACCTGAGGAGGAGGAGACCCGATCTCCGTCGAGGCTATCGAGGAGGCACTCAAGGCCTACCTCGGTAGCCTCGGCAGATCTGACAGTTATCTGATGCTGATCTGGACCGGATGATGAGAAGGTTCATCCAGGCCCAGATGCAGATGGGAGTGCTCTTGCCTCCCCCCCCCTCCTCTGGGGGGGAGCTCGACCCCTTTCTTTAAACCTATAACTCCTTCTCTGACCCGCTACCCGGGTTCGGAGCAGTTGGAGCCGAGCAGCGGGCGGGTGGGTCGGCGCCGATAGTACTGGGTACTTCGGATCCGACCCTGCCCTCGAGTGCTTCGGATCCGACCTCTCGGAGCCTGGATCCGAGCTTCGGATCCGGGGGGATCAGTGCTCCTTCGGCGCCGTCCGTGTCGGAGCGCACTGCCCCCTCGGATCAGAGTGCTTAAGTGCCGGCTCCGATCCACTCTTCGGATCCTAGGGGGAGCCGATTATCGGATCCTTTGGTCGAGGTCGGCTCCCCCTCGGCTTTTGATGTAGTGGAGAGGGCCCTGTTAAGAGTTTCCGGACCCCCGGCACTTGCTTCGGCTCCGTCCCGTGCTCCATCTGCACTGGGCCAGGCTTCGACCATCTGGCCACTGGGACAGCCCGCTCCTTTGCCCCAAGTTGTTCCTTTGGAACATGTCACAGCTTGCGAGGAGTCCTCTGACAGCCCCCCGGAGGATGCCCCTCGCAAGCATACGTGCAAAAGGAGGCACATAGACTCCCCCGAGTCTCTCACTGAAGACACGGATTTGAAGGAAGGGGAAGGCTCCCCAAGATCACCCCCCGAGGATGTCTCCTTTGGAGACATCATGGAAATGCTTCGCATAAGGGGGGGGGTGGTCTGCCCCCAAGTCTTCCTCGGACGAGTCCGTGTTCTTGGAGGCATTTGAAGCGGGCCAGTCTACCTCTTGGGTGTCCCCTCCTGCCGACCCCCTGGTGGACCTGATTACCACCAGGGCGTGGAAGGAACCGGACACCGTGGAGCCAATTCCAAAAAGGCCTGACCGTATACTTAGTTCCCCGGCTGACCATGCCCACTGGAGTAAGGGGCCTCCGGTAGATGCCATGTTGACGGCGGCAGCCACCAAGAGGGAACTTGCACAGGAGAGCCCCTCAGTCCATCCCCCGAGCAAGGAGTCTCGGATGATGGACCGCTTGGGGAAGCGGATGTTTAGTTCAGCGACCTTTTCAGTGAGGGCGCTGAACTACCTGGCACATGTGATTAGGATGCAGCGCAATCTTATCAAGGAATACGCTGCATCCCCCCCAGAGTCCATGTCGGAGGAGGACAAATTGTTGCACTCCACCCGTATGGCCACTCTCAGGTCCGTGACTAATACCTCTATGCGGTTACTGTCCCATGCTACGGAAGGTGCCGCTAGAGCCGCAGTGGCAGGCCTAGTTACTAGACGTCAGGCCTGGCTCTGTCATTGCGATTTCACGGAGCCCTTCAAGGCGTCATTTGCGAACGCTCCTTTCGATGGTTCTGCCCTCTTTGGCAAAACTGTTCGTGATACTTTGACCCAGAGCGAAAAGGACGGGAAGACGCTGTCTGCCGTCGGAATCCGCTTCTCTGTGCCCCAGAGGCTCTATTCTAGGAACCAAAAGGGCCAGAAGAAGCTGTGGTTCCGGAAGTCGCAGCAGTTCCAACCCGCTCCGGACAACCAGTCCTTCCGTGGCAGAGGAGGACAGGGAGGACGCCGCCCCAGGGGCAGAGGGGCTCCCAGGAACTTCAGGTCCAGAGAACCCTTCTCTGAACGGCCCGCGCAGCCCTGAAGGTTGCCCGGCTGCTCCACTCTGGAGGCAGTCGGGGACGCTGGAGCACCTAGCGGCATGGGAGTCCATAACATCAGACCGCTGGGTCCTCCGCATCATATCCAGAGGATACCGCATCCCATTTCATCACATGCCAAAATTGAAGTCCCTCCCCGACGTTCCACCCGGTCAGTGGGAGGCCGCTTTGGCAGAAATTGGCCATCTGCTAAAGAAAAGAGCCATCCAGCCCATCCCCCCAGACCAGATCAGATCAGGGTTCTACTCCAGGTTCTTTTTAGTGCCAAAAGGCGGGGATCTAAGACCAATATTAGACCTTTCACTCTTGAACCTGGCAGTTCCCAAGGAGAAGTTCCGAATGGTTACATTACAGTATATTCTCCCCCTTCTGGGAGAAAATCACTGGATGTGCTCTATAGACCTCAAGGATGCATACTACCATATACTAATGGACAGGCGCTCCAGGAGGTTTCTCCGCTTCCGGCTGGGAGCCAGTCACTATCAATTCCGGGTCCTTCCCTTTGGTCTCACCACAGCCCCCAGGGTGTTCACCAAGGTATTAGCAGTGGTAGCGGCCCACCTGAGGCTTCAGGGGGTGCAGGTCTTCCCTTACCTGGACGACTGGCTTCTCACCGCTCCAACAAGGCATCTACTGTTATTGGCGCGAGATTCCTTTCTCCATCTAGCTCCCCGTCTGGGCATCACAATAAATACAGAAAAATCCAACCTAGCCCCTACGCAGTTCATAGACATTATAGGTGCCAGGTTAGACACGAGGCGGTTAAGAGCCTTCCTCACTGCGGACAGAATTCAGAATCTGCAGCTCCAGGTGCGGGCCATTCTCCACTCCAGCTCAGTTCCGGCGGAGTTGGTCCTGAGGGCTCTAGGGTCCATGGCAGCAGCGATAGCTCTTCTTCCTCTCGCCAGGTTCAATATGCGCGTCCTTCAATGGACACTCCTAGTTCAGTGGTCTTATCTTGCTCTTCCTATGCATCATCCCATTGCGATCAGCAAGGCTTGCAAGCGGTCCCTCCTGTGGTGGCTCCACTCTCCAGATCTCCACGGAGGCCGCCCCTTTTGTGCTTCTCCCCCTCTCGCCACGGTGACCACGGACGCCTCCTGCCTCAGGTGGGGGGGGGGGGGCATTTTGCAGGCCGGACGGTCCAAGGCACGTGGAACGATTCAGAGACCTTACTGCATATCAACGTTCTAGAGATGAGAGCAGTGCTCTTAGCGTTGCAAGCACTACAGGCCTTTCTTCCCTTGGGAACTATTGCGATTCAGTCGGACAACATGTCTGTCGTCTGGTATATCAACAAACAGGGAGGAACCAGGTCTTACCCTCTTTGTCGAGAAGCCATGAGAGTGTGGGAATGGGCAATCTCCACCAACCGCTTTCTCATCGCAAAGCATATTCCGGGTCGGTCCAACATCCTTGCGGACAAACTCAGTCGCACCATTCTCTCCCCTTACGAGTGGTCTCTCAATGCTCAAGTAGCGAAACGCATCTTCGCACGGTGGGGAACTCCTTGTTGCGATCTTTTTGCGTCTCCCTCAAACACCAAGTGCGACAGTTTTATCGCTCTAATACCTCCTCCCGGAGATACCCCAAGAGACGCTCTGGTGCATGCTTGGCCCCCCAGTCTTCTTTATGCTTACCCCCCTTTGCCTCTGATGCTCCAAGTTCTTCAGAAAGCCTCTCAGTTGGGGTGCAGAATGATTCTCATTGCCCCATTCTGGCCTCGACAGATCTGGTTCCCTTTCCTAAGGTCTCACTCAGTGAATCCTCCTTGGATTCTAGATCCCATTCCAGATCTGATATCTCACCCATCCCATCTATCAACCCCGAATCTGGACAACCTGAAGCTGACTGCTTGGCTGCTCCAGTTCCACTCCTGATCAGGACTCCCGGTATTTTGTCTCCAGTTAAGGCCATCCTGGTGGCGGCTCATAAACCATCTACCAGGAAAGTTTACCGCAGTAAGTGGAAACGATTCTCCATTTGGGCGGAGCGGCAAGGTCTAGACCCCTTCACAGTTCCCCTTCCTCTGGTGCTTGACTTTCTAACCACTCTTTTTAATGAGGGTGCCAGCAGTTCCACGGTCAAAGTGCAACTTGCGGCAATTTCTCACTCATACTGGTCAAGACTCCAGTCCACTGATGTCTGCCAAATTGTGTAAGATTTTCCTAAAAGGTACTTTTCTCCTCAGACCCCCTGTAAAGCAAGTGGTTCCTCCTTGGGACCTTTCTTTGGTCCTTCAGGCCTTGACCGCTCCCCCCTTCGAACCTGCGGCTACGGTAGATCTGAAATTTTTATCTTTCAAGACTGCCTTTTTAGTAGCCATTACCTCGGCCAAGAGAGTTTCAGAACTTCAAGCCTTATCCATCAAGCCTCCTTAATTGGTCTTTCATCCGGACCGTGTATACCTCAGGACCAACCCGTCCTTTCTTCCTAAGGTAGCTTCTGAAGCAAATATTAATCAATCCATTAACCTCCCTGTTTTCTTTCCTAAATATCAAAACAAAGGTGAATGCAAGCTACATTCCTTAGATATTCACAGGCAACTTAGATTTTATCTGAACAGGACAGCTGGTCATAGGCAATCCGACCAGTTGTTTATTTCCTTTGCTAAATTCAATTTGGGTAAACCAATTTCCAAAGTCTCCTTATCACGCTGGATTTCGTGAGTGCATCTTATTGGCTTATCAAGCTTCTGGAAGGCCCTTTTGGAGGGAGTACATGTCCATTCAACCCGGTCAGTTTCTACTTCAGCGGCCTTTAAAGCTAGGATTCCTCTGGATGATATTTGTTCAGCAGCCACTTGGGCTTCATCTCATACCTTTATCTCCCACTACAAGTTGGATATTACATCTAGAGGTAGAGCATCCTTTGGCTCCGCGGTGCTCCGGAATATCCTTCCATGATGGCCGCCCAAGATTCAGGTAGCTGGGGACTCTGTCCCACAGGTTGCAGACAAATGAATCTCCTACTTCAGATTTAGAAGTTATGTACTATGTACTCACCATAACGTTCCATCTGAGTAGGTGTATTCATTTGTCTGCAACCATCCCGCCCTCCTATCCCCCTGGCCTTGTCAGTTTCCTGCATATTATGTGTTACCCTTTTTAGGGTATTTCTATTGTTGGCAAACTCGATCTGAGGTCATGTAGGGAGAGCAGGGCATTATGGGTGAGGGGAGGAGCTGAGAGCTCGGATCCATAGCTGGAAAACCATGCCGGTTCGGATCCGATATCGGATCCATAACCCACAGGTTGCAGACAAATGAATACACCTACTCAGATGGAACGTTATGGTGAGTACATAACTTCTAATTTCATATGCTTAAATATCAGCAATATTTAATGTCAGTGCTTAAACAGAAATTGTTGACAAATACTGAATGTTCTGAGAACAAGGAATTGCAGGATTTATTGCATGCAGCTGAACAAGTGGGAAAGCATACTTAGCAGTGTGGTTATGATTCACTGGAGGACTCTTGCAGGGCCGCTGTTACAGGTTCTGTTATTAGAAGGCTTGCTTGGTTAAAGGAACAGAATCTGCCTGATCATGTTAAAGCAAAATTATTAGATGCACCATTACAGCATGATATTTTGTTTGGTACTAAAGTAGAAGAGGTGTTGAAAAAAAATGGAGGATAAAGCAAAATCCACGCAGACAGTCATGGATTTTTTACAGGTACAGCCACCCAGGTTTAGCAGGAACTGACCTTCTAAAAATTGGTCCTTTCCAGTGTCAGACAGGCCACAGAGAGGCAGATACAGGCATCCCAGAGGCAGATCTCAGCCCCAAGGCTCATACAGGCCTAAACAATGGGGTGCTCCTACCTCCAGAAGCGGAGAAGACAAATCACAGCCTTACAGGAAACAGTCCCAATGACTTTCCTCTACCAGATACAAGCACTTTTCTTTGGGCAGCCCCCTTAGGGGGAAAACTAGCACTTTTTTCATCAAATTGGCAAATGGTTACCCAAGACAAATGGGTCCTGAACATAGTGTCCCAAGGCTACAGGTTCCATTTTTACACTCTACCAAGGTCAAAAGGTATGCCAGACCTGCCACACAATCAATGGGCAGAGGCACAAAAACAAATTACAGCCCTCATGGACATGAGGGCCATTCAGCAAATACCACAACAAGAGCAGGAGCAAGGGTTTTACTCCAGACTTTTCCTAGTACCCAGAAAGGACAAAACCTGGAGTCCAATACTGGACCTGTCTATACTAAATACGTTTCTGGAAGTTCCAAAATTCAAGATGATGTCCTTCATGGATGCATCTGCAGTCATAACAAATGGGTTGTCCTGTCGTCAGGCAGCCCTTCGGTCGGCCGGATTCCAAAGTCTGGGTCCGGCTTTGGCTGATGTCGCACTTCACCCGACGTCATCTCTGCTGGTCTTCGGGTATAAAGGCATCAGCCGACGCCATTTTCCTCAGTCTTTCTTGCCGCGTGGCGCCCGAAGCAGAAGCTGTTCGCAAGTGCCGGTCGGTCAGATCCAGAGATTACTACTACCGAATACTACTTCGAAGACTTCTAAAAAGCTAAGTACCCCGTTGGGGACTCTTTCTTGCCTCAGCCGATGTCAGAAAAAGTCAATAACTGTTTAACTTGTGGGAAACAAATACCTCATAAAGATTTCCACTCTTACTGTTTGCCTTGCTTAGGCCCAGACCACGACGTAGCAGCCTGTTCGGCCTGTGCTTCCTTCAACCGGCGAACGCTTAGGCGCCGGTCGGAGTTTGCTGAACAGTTTTTCGGCTCAGGTTTCGCGTACATCATGCCGCCGGACCCCCAGACTACCCAAATTGTTAAAAACGCAAAGAAAAGACCGACACTCGCGGTCCGCGGTTTCGGCCGAAACCACGGTTAAGCAAGTCATGAGTGTCTCGGTTTCGGCGAAACCGAGAAAACTGGTCAAACTTCAGCCGAATCCATGACTACTACTGAGGCTCCTGCTACCTTACCTGAATCAGCCTCAGAAATTTTGCCTACAACTGTGGTTCCTACTGATTTATCAGACACCATCCCTTTGGATATCTCTACCCCAGCACGTGGTGCTGCTAGGCCTCCTGCAGCCATGTCTATTAAGGCCTTTGCTAGGGCTAAAGCAGCCAAATCAGCTAAATCAGTGCCTGTTAAACCACCCTCACTCAGGCCCACTTCTAGTTCACAAATGCTTACTCTGGCAGAAGATTTAATATCCTTAATTAGGGGATTCCAATCTCACCCAGACAGGGCCTCTCAGCCCCCAGAAAAGAGACCTAGAGCAGAGCCCCCCGAGCCTGTGTCCTCTGATGATTCTGCGGATGACTCAGACATTACAGACCAGCCAGAGGCTCCTTTTTCCAATTATGAAGATTCAGATGCTGAAGAATCCATTCCAGCTGCCTCTCCACCAGAGGAATTCTCCTTTGGGGAAACCTTACATGCCATGAGAGAACAATTCCAATGGCAGGGACAAGATTTCTCAGATTCAAGAAAAAGGCTTAGGACTTTCCTGCACTTACCACAACATAGGCCCTTAGCTATAACTCCTGTCCTGTCTGTTGTGGACGATGCATTTAATGATGTCTGCACTGCACCTGATTCTTTACCTCCAGCCCCTGCTAAACCAGATAGATTTTACAGGGTGCCAGACACTCATCACCACCTATACAAGGCCCCACTTGCAGACCCCGAAACTATATCCCAGGGGCCTAAGGCAGTAGCCTCGACCACAGCAAAAAACCCTATTCCCTCTGAAAGGGAATCCAGGTCCTTAGAGAGATGGGGGAAAAAAGTCTACACCTCTGCTACTCTCTCAGCTAGAGCTTTAAACTGTCAGTTTCACATGATCCAATACCAAGAGTTTATGCTTGATCAGTTAATTAAAAAGCTGTCCTCTGATGAATCTGTAGATAAGAAATATGTATTAGAAATGGTGAGTAACATCCAACAGGTTAGTAACCATTCTTTAAAATGTGGCTATGATGCACTGGAGGCTTCATTTAGATCAGCCATGACGGGCACAGTGATAAGAAGGCATGCATGGTTGAAAGAACAGGTCTTACCGGATCATGTTAAAGCTAAGCTATTGGATGCTCCTATGGATAAGGCCAGTCTATTTGGGGAACCTGCCCAGCAGGTAATGAAGAAAATGGAAGAGAAGGCAAAATCTGTACAAACAGTTAAAGATTTCCTACAGGTTCAGCCCCAAGGTTTAGCAGGAACTGGCCTGCCAAAATTGGTCCTTTCCTGACTCCACAAGATCACAAAGGGCAGGAACAGACGCTCTAGGGGCAGGAATCAATCCAGAGGAGGTGCCTACAGAGGACGACAGTGGCAAGGCAATAACCGAGGCACAGACACAACCACTGCCACTGCAACAGGACAAACACAGTGACTTGGCTCTAACTCCGCCTACCAGGGAGCAAATAGCAGCACCATTAGGCGGAAAGTTAGCCTTATTCTCGAAAAATTGGCACTATATCACAAAAGACAAGTGGATTTTGCAAACCATAGACCAAGGCTACCGGTTCCACTTCCACACTTTACCAGTAAAAAGAGGAATGCCAAACCTGCCCCCAAATCAAAAAATAGAAGCCCTGCACCAGATAGTGGAATTAATAAAGATGAGAGCTGTGGAAAGAGTACCAATAACAGAACAGGGCAAAGGATTCTACTCCAGACTCTTCTGGAGACCTATTCTTGACCTGTCCATCTTAAACACATACATCATCGTCCCAAAATTCAAAATGCTGACCCTACAGCAACTTCTTCCCATGCTGGGCAAGGAGTGTTGGCTGGTAACTCTAGATCTCAAGGAGGCATACCTGCACGTCCCCATTCGACCAAATTGCAGAAGATACCTCAGATTTCTTGCAGGATCAGAGCATTATCAATTCTCAGCATTGCCCTTTGGCTTATCTACTGCGCCCAGAGTATTCACAAAATGCCTGGCATCAGTAATTGCTCACTGCAGAGTACAGGGAATTCAAATTTATCCATACCTGGACGACTGCCTGTTACAAGCGGACAACAAAAGCAAGCTGACAACAGATTTGCAAAGGGTCATTTACTTGCTACAAGCCCTGGGATACACAGTCAATTTACAAAAGTCAAGGCTGATACCATCCCAGACAAGAACCTTCTTGGGCTGAATTGGACACAGTAAAGCAAATGGCATTCCTAACTGCAGAAAAACAAAAAGAGCTCCCTCTTTACTTCTTGGCATTAACAAAGCAGAACAAACTAACAGCAAGAAAAGTTCTGCAGGCCTTGGGCTTCATGGCATCATGCATAATCTTGGTCTCACATGCCAGACTGCATATGAGAAAGTTACAGTGGTACCTAAAGAATTTATGGTCTCAACACAGGCACAGCTTAGAAACAGAAATACCACTAATCCCATGCTTAAAACAGGAGTTCCTATGGTGGGCTCGGCATGCCAGTCAAACCCAGGCTTACCCTTCCACAACTTTCGAGCAAACCAAACCATCACAACGGACGCCTCAGACCTAGGATGGGGGGCACACATGCTGGACAAATGCGTTCAAGGACTGTGGACTCAGGACCAGCTGCACCTGCACATAAACCAAAAAGAAATGCTGGCAGTAAAACTGGCAATCCTAAAATTCAGACCATTCCTCAAAGAAGGCCATTTGATGATAAGGATAGACAACACCACAGTCATGTGGTACATCAACAAACAGGGAGGCACTCATTCTTACCCCCTATGCAGAATGACTTTGGACCTTTGGAATCTGGCTCTCAGCCACAACATCCAGTTACAGGCAATATTTGTACCGGGAAAAGAACACCCTAGCAGACATTTTAAGCAGAACCACCTCGGATGCTCACGAATGGATGCTACACCCGGACATCTTCAGGGCCATCACAAAGAAATGGGGAATGCCTCAAATAGATCTATTCGCTTCCCCACAAAATCACCAGCTCAAAAAATTCTGCATAAGGACATTCCACCCACTTGCATGGAAGGTGGACTCTCTATCCTTCACCTGGAAAGGCCTGACAGCATATGCATTTCCACCTCTTCCCTTGATGCACAAGGTACTACTGAAAATCAAAGAGGAACGTCCAAGGATAATTCTGATAGCTCGAACTGGCCAAGACAACACTGGTACCCATTGCTGAGGAGCATGTCTCGGAGAAAATGTGGTCAATACCCTGATGCCTCTGATGTTAACTCAGAACAACTACAACATCATACATCCAAACCTAAAAACCTTGCAACTGACTGCCTGGAACATCACATAGCAGTAACTAACCCAGACCTTTCACAAAGGGTTAAAGACATTATCCTTGAAGCCCGCAGACCTTCAACAAGAAGGAACTATGCAGGAAAATGGAAAAGGTTCGTCATTTGGAGTACTGAAAGAGGAAAAGATGTGTCGAACATAGATATTGCTAACATTCTGGAGTACTTGGCAGAGCTTCTACATACAGGCCTGTCCTATTCCTCCATCAAGATACACGCATCAGCTATTTCAGCAGAATACAGCTTTGATCCTCCTGTCTTTTCACATCCTCTACTCAGGCAGTTCCTCAGAGGGATCAAGAATGTAAAACCTCCTAGGAAACCACCATTACCAGCATGGGACTTGAATTTTGTACTAGAAAAGTTGACACTCCCTCCGTTTGAACCAGCAGCAACAGCAGATCTACGACACCTGTCATGGAAAACTGCTTTCCTACTGGCTATTACTTCAGCAAGGAGGGTTTCGGAACTACAGGCCTTAATGGCAGTGCAACCCTTCCTAATCTTCCATCAAGATAGGGTGTCCATGAGGACTAATCCTACATTTATGCCTAAGGTGGTATCCAGAGTGTCTTTAAACCAGGCAATCCACCTACCTACCTTCTTTCCCAATCCACAAAACAGAGGTGAAAGAATAATGCATACCTTGGATGTACATAGACAATTACACTACTACCTGGACAGAACCAAAGGTAATAGAAAAACTGACCAGCTCTTTGTAGCCTATGCAACAGGAAGGGAAGGAAAAGCAATTTCCAAACAGACAATCTCCAAATGGATAGGAAATTGCATAAGATTCTGTTACTCCTACCATGGAAAACCAATGCCACAGAACATAAGAC
Source organism: Protopterus annectens (assembly GCF_019279795.1). Classification (NCBI taxonomy): domain Eukaryota; kingdom Metazoa; phylum Chordata; order Ceratodontiformes; family Protopteridae; genus Protopterus; species Protopterus annectens. The sequence goes on along the minus strand of NC_056728.1, from coordinate 1,408,793,300 downwards.
CTCACTCTACAAGGGCTGCAGCCACTACCACAGCTTTCTTAAGAGGAGTGGCAACCAAGGACATTATTGAGGCGGCTACTTGGACCTCCGTGCATACATTTGCCAAGCATTATAATTTACCTCTATAGTCTAGATCCCGAGCAGGGTTTGCCACTGCTGTACTGCAAGGGATCCTGACTACACCATAATTTTTATTCCTCCTCCCCTAGTTGGCTATGGTATTCTACCCATTTGTTATGACTGCAGATGCATCCATGAAGGACATAGTACAGTTTTGTACCTACCATAAATGTAGATGTCCGAACTGGATAGCATCTGCAGTCAGGATTACCCTCCCTCCTTCCCCTCTGTGGTACTCCTAGGGTATTTACCCTCCTAATAGCTAAATGGGGGGGGGGGTCTCTTGTGGTGTATTTGTTTGTATATATGTACATACATGTTTATTTTTGTGTTTGCCTTCTACTATTTTGGAAACATTGGCATTTATCCAAAATTTAGCTTTCCAAGAGGGCAGTTGGCATCTGGGGCAAGAAAGACTGAGGAAAATGGCGTCGGCTGATGCCTTTATACCCGAAGACCAGCAGAGATGACGTCGGGTGAAGTGCGACATCAGCCGAAGCCGGACCCAGACTTTGGAATCCGGCCGACCGAAGGGCTGCCTGACGACAGGACAACCCATTTGTTATGACTGCAGATGCTATCCAGTTCGGACATCTACATTTATGGTAGGTACAAAACTGTACTTTGACTCTACAGCAGCTACTGCCCATGCTGGGCAAGAGGGCTTGGCTCGTAACTTTGGACCTAAAAGAGGCATACCTGCATGTCCCAATCAGACAATCTTGCAGAAGATACCTCAGATTCATAGCTGACTCAATGCATTACCAATTCTCTGCACTGCCCTTTGGCTTCTCTACTGCACCCAGGGTCTTCACAAAATGCCTGGCACCAGCAATTGCGTTTTGCAGACAAAAAGGAATTCAAATATATCCCTACTTGGACAACTGCCTAATTCAAGCAGAGAACAAAGATATTCTTCTAAAGCATCTGGCATTTGCAAAAAGATTACTAATTGGCCTAGGGTACACAGTAAACTAAAAGAAATCAAAACTAGTGCCCTTTCAAGAGATAATATTCCTGGGTGCAAGCTTAAATACAACTGCCCAGATGGCTTATCTCACGCCAGACAAATAAAAGCATCTGACTACTTCAAGAAATTGGCAACAAAAACCCACATATCTGCAAGGAAAATCCTGCAGGCCTTGGGTTTCATGGCATCCTGCATTCTACTAATTCCATACGCCAGACTGCATATGAGGAAACTACAGTGGTATCTAAAAAGTGTTTGGACTCAGCATTGCCACAACCGGAGACAAGTAATTGCACTCATTCCCTGCCTGCAGCAGGAGTTTCGATGGTGGGCAGAAGCCTGTCACCACAACAAGGGTCTGCCATGCAGTCTACCCACAGCCAGACAGAAACTGACAACGGATGTGTCATATTATGCCTGCTGGGCCCATATGGCAGGAAAGTGTATTCGAGGCACATGGCCTGCAAACCAGATGCATCTTCACATCAATCAAAAAGAGATGCTTGCTGTTCAAAATGCCCTGACAGCTTTCAAGGACCGGCTTCATCCAGGACAGTTACTGATAGACAGACAATACTACGGTCATGTGGTACATAAGCAGGGAGGTACGTATTCCTACCCCCTCTGCAGACAAGCAATGACCTTATGGGACACAGCATTGGCTTTTCAAGTTCACCTGCAAGCACAGTTCCTGCCAGGAAAAACAAATAGTCCGGCAGACGAACTAAGCAGAAACCTCATGGATCCCCACGAATGGAAACTGGATCCACAAGTCTTCAGCATGATAATAAGGAAATGGGGATGCCCAAACATAGATCTATTTGCCTCCCCTCGCGGCTGCCAATTGCAGAGATTTTGCACAAGGATTTATCACAAGCAAGCATGGAAAGTGGACGCCCTATCCTTCAGCTGGAAAAATCTAACAGTATATGCCTTTCCTTCACTGCCTCTCCTTCCCAGAGTACTCCTAAAGGTCAGACGAGAAGCCAAAAATAATACTGATTGCACCAGACTGGCCACGCCAGCACTGGTACCCAATCCTAAAGAGCTTGTCTCAAGGTCCAGCATGGATATTGCCTCAAACTTCTCACTTGCTGACCCAACAAAACAATTGGATCCTGCACAGCCAACTCACCACCTTAAATCTGGCAGCATGGTGGATAATGTAGCCATTCAGAACACTCCTCTTTCAAAAGCTGTTTTGGATGTTATCTTGGAGGCCAGGAGGCCCAGTACCAGAAAATCTTATGCAGAGAAATGGAAGAGATTCTGTGCTTGGAAGCAGGAACAAGGCATTGACACGTTTGTACCAAATATCCCTCAGATTTTACAATACCTAACTGAGATGCTGAACAAAGGCCTTTCTTTCTCATCAATTAAGATTCATGCCTCTGCCATTTCAGCACATTACAATACGGAACCACCTATCTTTTCTCATCCTTTAATAAGGCAGTACCTCAGAGGGGCCAAAACATTAGGCCTCCAAGGAGAGCACCAATTCCGGCCTGGGACCTCAATTATGTTTTGGAAAAACTCACACTGCCTCCTTTCGAGCCAGCATCAACAGCAGATATAAAATTCTTATCCTGGAAAACAGCTCTGCTCCTAGCAATAAACTCTGCAAGGCGAGTCTCTGAGTTACAAGCACTCATGGCTGTGCTGTGGAACCTTTCATCATTTTTCATCCAGACAGGGTTTCTCTGAGGACAAACCCTACATTTATGCCTAAGGTGGTGTCCATTGTAGCCCTCAACCAAACCATTCACTTGCCTACCTTTTATCCAAATCCACAGAACAAGGGTGAGAAAATTCTGCATTCTTTGGACATAAACAGGCAGCTACGCTTCTACTTTGACAGAACTAAAGCTTTCAGAAAGACTGAGCAACTTTTAGTGTCATATGCTGCGGGATCACAAGGAAAGGCTATCTCAAAACAGACTATTTCTAAATGGATAGGCCATTGCATCTGTTTCTGCTATTCTCAACATGGCAAATCAGTGCCTAAGGGCATTAGGCCTCATTCCACTAGAGCAGCAGCCACTTCAGCAGCCTTCCTCAGAGGAGTACCAACCAAAGATATCTTAGAGGCTGCAACCTGGAGTTCAGTGCACACCTTCACAAAGCACCACCACTTGCCTCTTTACTCTAAGTCCAGAGCAGGCTTTGCCACTGCAGTCCTGCAGGGCCTCATAGCCTCTCCTAATCGTATTTAGCCCAGCCACCCATCCTCAGCTTTGGGATTCAACCAAAGAGTAATGACTGCAACAGTGAAACACGATGAACATAGTACAGTTGTGTAACTACCATAAATGTAGATGTTCGAGTGTATTCACTGTTGCAGTCCAGGTTACCCACCCACCCCCCCCCCTTTTCTTTGCTGGGTCTAGCTGTACTTATCTATCCTATACAACCGTTTTGGTGTATTTTCTTGTAGATGAAGGAAATGTTATTTTTGTGCATGCATTTTTATTGGCATATTTTTCAGCCTACCAATTTGGGGCAGCTGACATCTGGGGCAAAAAAAACTGAAGAAAATGGCGTCGGCTGCATCTTTTATACCCCTGGTGCACTGACGTCAGGGAAGAGGCGACAGCAGCTGACACCGGACCTAGACTTTGGAATTCTGGCCGACTGAGGGTAGCCTGCCAGCAGGATAACCCAAGAGTATTGACTGCAACAGTGAATACACTCTAACATCTACATTTATGGTAGGTACACAACTGTACTTTATGGAGCTTTTCTCCCCGAACCTCCACTGAAAATGGGCTCTTTATGGCCCAGTGGTCTAATCCCAGTAAACAAATGCCAGTTAAAAAAATGCCCCTCTGCTGCCCCTTCTGTGCTGTCGGTTGCCTCTGACAAACCTTCTAAACTGTTGCCTTCTACAAAGTTGCTTCCCTCTGACAAGGACAGAACTATGAGAGGTTGAGTAAGAAAGTGTATACTTCTGCTACCTTGGCTTTTTAGAGCAATTTATCAGACTCTTGACCAGATCTATTTTGGCTTTTCTCTCTCAGGCCTCTCAGATTATTTCAGGTCTTCCTGACTCTGAGGGGAAGACCTAAGTTCCTTTATTAGGGCATCTTCTCAGATTGCTCGCCATTCCATTAAATGCAGCTGATGCCTCATCTAGGGCTGCTTGCCTTTGGTTCTCTATTAAGGAGATATTCCGGACTTCGGCTTCAACCTTTGCAAGTTGATGTCGAGGCTTCGGCTTCAACCTTTGCAAGTTGATGTCGAGGCTTCGGCTTCAACCTTTGCAAGATGATGTCGAGGCTAAGTTGATGGATGCACCTCTGGATAATAAACATTTGTCTGGTGCTGCCGCTGCTGAGTTGTTCAAGTCCCTCCGGGAAAAGGGTAAAGCTTTACAGGATATGAAACATTTTTGTTTCACCTGTCCCAAATTTGAAAGAATTACCCTAAAAGGCCTGTTTTTGTTCATAGATCATCTCGCAATCTCCCCAAAGGTAAAAAGGGTGATAAGAAGGGCTTCTCCTGCTAAGGCTACCCAAACATCTCTCAGCTCAGAAACCTCCTTTTCCAGGTAAACCAGGTGCTGTCTGACTATCCTTGTCATACTTTTCTTGCTCACATTTCTCTCTCTCTCTCCAACTTTCCCTGTCCCTACCTGTTTGGTTAAAGATCACCCAAGTTTCTTGTGTTCTTTCTGTAATTTACCAGGTGTATTACATGGTTTGGACCCCCCCCTTTGGCATTCTTCCTTATGAATAACTGCCTTTTTTCCCAAAGGTATTTCAGGGTCTGTTAGCCCAGGGAACTATTCAAGAAGATGTTCTTCATGCTTCACTGTTGCAGTCATTACATTTGGGTAATCTGCTGGCAGGTTGCCCTCAGTCGGCCTGATTAACAAAGTCTTTGGTCCTGCGTCAGTTGCTGTCCCTTCTTCCATGACATCAGGTCGTCAGGGGTGTAAAACATGCAGCTGATGCTATTACATCAGTCTTTCTTGCCGGGCGGTGCCTGAAGCAGGAGCAGTTTGCAAGTGCCAGTCGGCCGACTCCTGAAATTTTCATTTTCGAGTTTCAGAACCAAAGTCTTCAACTAAAAAGCTAAGTACCCCGTTGGGGAAACTTTTTTTCTTTCTCCTAATCCGATGTCACTAAAAGTTAATTGCATTACTTGTGGGAAACAAATCTCATAAGGATTTTCATTTGTACTGTATTCCTTGCCTAGGCCCTGACCACAAAGTACCTTGCTGTCGGTTTTGTGCTAAATTTAATCAACTCACTATCTAACGTCAGTACATGTTTGCTTCTAAATATTTTGGTTCATGCTTTAATTATCCAGAAATGTCGTCTGTTAGCAATCAGACTACCGGAATACCTAAAAAAGGCAAAGAAAAAGAGACAGGCCATTGAGGTCCAGACTGTCGACAACCTTTCTCCTAAGCCAAGTCGCCAGTTTGCTGGTACTCAGTGTGGTGCTTTCACAGCCCCTGATACCTGCTACTTCTGATTCACAGGCCTGTACTGAAACCCATTCGGAGTCCGGTATGCCGAGAGATACTTCAGTTATGGAACCCACGGATGTCTCTACTTTAGATAGGTCCGGAGCCACTATGCAGGCACCCGACCGGCTTCTGAGGATGTTTTCAGGCCTACAGATTTGTATATTAGACAGACGCCATCTTCAAAACTAAGGCCAAAATCTAGACCTATGCCTAAAAAAAACTATGCCTGGGCCACGTGCAGGCCCCTATGCCTAAAAAACAAGTGATCAAAATGGCTGAAGATTTAATTACTCTGATCAGGGGTAGCCAACCCCCCTTCTAAGAGTCCTAGGCAAGACATTGATTATGAATCTTCAGAACAGGTTTCTGATGTTCTTCATTCCACATTGCTGCAGTCCTAACCATTGGGTGTAGTCCGCTGTCCAGTCGGCCCGAATACCAAAGTATATGGCTGACGTCGGTCAAGGCGCATTAGACTGATGTCAGGACGTCAGGGTACTAATGCGCATGACCGACGTCATATCCTCAGTCTTTTTTGCCGCATGGTCCGATGCAGAAGCAGTTTTGCGAGTGCAGGTTGGCGTTCTGAAATTTTCTGAAGTCGGAGTTTCAGACCGAATCAAAGTTGGCTAAGTACCCCGTTGGGGAACATTTTGGATTTTTCTTGCCTCAGTATTTAACCGGATGTCAGAAAAAGTGAATAACTGTATTTCTTGTGGGAAACAGATACCTCATAGGGATTATCATACTTTGTGTATACCTTGCTTAGGGCCTGAGCACGACGTTGTTGGATGCCGCTTTTGTGCTAGATTTAACAAACGCACTATTAAGAGAAGGTTAGACTGTGCCAGGTTAGTGTTTGGGAAGCGTTGTAACTATAAAATGCCGTCGGATGCTCCGGCCGCTTCTCAAAAGCGCAAGGACAAAGCAGCTAAGCCTAGAGTTGAAGAACCGGCAGTCCCGGACGTCGGTTCTTTAGAAGGCTCAGTGGAGCCAGAGGTTTTGCCAGGAGTTTCTTTGGAGTCTCAGGCAGAGACTTTACTGTTACAGGATGTGCCCTCTCAGGAGGTAGGCCAGGCTGAGGGGCTTCTCAGGTAGCTGTTCTTCCCTCTATTCCTAAGGTGGTTAGAGCCTCTCCTTCTGTTTCCAAGACTTCTTTGAGGGTAGGCCAAGTTTAGCTTCAGTGGGGCTTCTCCTAGCACTTCAGGTTCTGTGCCTAAGAAACATATGCTTAAAATGGCAGAGGATTTGATTACTATGATTAGAGGTTCTATGCCCCTCCTGATAAGAGGCCTAGGGTGGAGCCTGAGTTTGAGAGTTTTGAACAGTGTTCAGAGGCTTCTGAGTCTTCGGTTGAAGGCGTGCAGGAGTATCCTCCTTATTCTGATTCTGATGTGGATGATTCCACTCCTTCAGCTTCTCCTCCTGAGGATTTCTCATTTTCAGAGACTCTGCATTCCATGAGGGAGCATTTTAAATGGGAAGGCCAAGATTTCTCTGATTCCAGGAAGAGGCTTAGGGAATTCTTGTTTTTACCCCAGCATAGGCCCTTAGCTATACCTCCTGTGTTGAATGTGGTGGAAGATGTGTTTGCAGAGGCTTCCCTGAACCCTGATTCTTTGCCTCCTGCCCCTGTTAAACCTGATAGGTACTATATAGGGTGCCTGAAGCTCATAAGTATCTTTTTAAGAGTCCTAGGGCAGACCCGGAAACTGTTTCTCAGGGGCCTAAAGGTGTTAAGGCCTCTGTTGTTAAAAATCCTGTTCCCACTGATAAAGAGGCAAGGGCTTTGGATAGATGGGGAAAGAAAGTGTATACTTCTTCCACTTTAGCCATGAGGGCGTTGAATTGTCAGTTTCACATGCTAAAATATCAAAATTATCTCCTTACACAATTGAAATCTAAGGTGGATGCTCTGGCGGAAGGTATTGAATGTAAAGAGTTGCATGATTTAGTTCGTGTGTCTGAACAAGTGGGTAAGCATTCTTTGCAATGTGGTTTTGATGCTGTGCAGGCCTCCTCGAGGGTGGCTGCCACTGGTTCTGTTCTTCGCAGGCACGCCTGGTTGAGGGATCAGAATTTAGCTGAGCATGTTAAGACAAGGATTTTAGATGCTCCTTTAGTCTGATGTGTTGTTTGGTTCGCCTGTGGAAGCAGTTTTAAAGAAAATGGAGGACAAGGCTAAGTCTATGCAGACTGTTAAAGATTTTTTGCAGGTGCAACCTCCAAAGTTTAGCAGAAATTACTAAGGGATGGACATATCCTGCTTATGATTCCCAGTCTAGGGGTAGGTCTAGACGGGGTAGGGGCAGAGCTCAAGGTTCTTTTAGGCCTAGAACAGGGAGTTCTCCTGCTCAGACTTCTGGTGAGGGCAGGGGTCAGTCCTTTCGTAAACAGACCCAATGACCTGCCTTTTCAGCTGCCAGTACATTCTCGTCTGGCAGCTCCTTTGGGAGGAAGGCTGTCTCTTTTCAAAGAAAATTGGGATTTAATTACTCAAGACAGATGGGTTTTGGATATCATTCACCACGGTTACAGGTTTTATTTCCATACCTTGCCCCCTTTCAAAGGCATGCCAGACGTTCCTCCTCCACAAAGAAAAGAGGCTCACAAGCAAATTTCTCTGTTACTCCAAATAGGGGCCATTCAGCCAGTCCCTGTACCAGAAAGAGGCCTAGGATTTTATTCTCGCCTGTTCCTAGTACCAAAGAAGGGGAACACGTGGAGACCAATTTTGGATTTATCTATCCTCAACACTTATCTGGACATTCCCAAGTTCAAAATGTTGACGTTACAACAGCTTTTACCTCTGCTGGGCAAAGATCACTGGATGGTAACTTTAGATCTCAAGGAAGCTTACCTTCATGTGCCTATAAGACTAAGTTGCAGAAAGTATCTGCGTTTTCGAGCTGGAAATTCTCATTATCAGTTCTCTGCATTGCCCTTTGGCTTATCTACTGCCCAGAGTATTCACAAAGGTTCTGGCTCCAGTGATAGCTTACTTCAGGCTAAAAGGAATTCAAATCTATCCTTACTTGGACGACTGCCTGATTCTGGCTCAAGAAAAGGAAGACCTTCTACAGCATTTGGAATATGTCATAGCAGTGCTAAGATGCCTAGGGTATTCTGTGAACGAAATAAAGTCCAGTCTAGTACCCTCTCAAGACATGTGCTTTCTGGGTGTGAGACTGAATACAGCAGCCCAGATGGCCTTTTAACCCCGGACAAACAAAAGAATCTTTCCAGTTATTTCCACCAACTATCTCTTCAGTCCGGGCTGACTGCAAGGACAGTCCTTCAAGCCTTAGGGTTCATGGCATCTTGTATTCTGGTGCTTCCCAATGCCAAACTGCATATGAGGAAGCTGCAATGGTATCTCAAAAATGTATGGACACAGCACTGCCAGGATTTGGACACTGTCATTCAAATAATACCTTGCATCCAAAAAGAATTTTTGTGGTGGGCTCAGGAATGTCACCTAAACAAGGGACTCTCTGTGACCCGGCCAGAGGCGAGTCAGATTTTAACGACAGATGCCTCGGACATTGCTTGGGGAGCTCATCTAAATGGAAAGTGGATACAAGACAAGTGGCCTGCCAGACTACTGCATCTACATATCAACATGAAGGAGATGTTAGCAGTCCAGTTTGCATTAATGGCTTTCAAGGAGTTGCTGCTTCGGGGCAGGTGTTGATTCTAACAGACAACACAACTGTCATGTGGTACATCAACAAACAAGGGGAACACATTCTTATCCTCTATGCAGGCAAGCAATGATTTTATGGGAGACTGCGCTCAGCTTGCAACTAACTCTTCAGGCAAGGTTTCTGCCGGAGCACAGAACTCCTTAGCAGATGTGTTAAGCAGACAAATCATGGATCCCCACGAGTGGAAACTGGATCTTCATGTATTTCAGAAATTGACAGTGTCATGGGGAACTCCAGACATAGATCTGTTCGCTTCTCCACTAAACCACCAGCTGCCAAAGTTTTGCACAAAGGGGTTTCATCACACAGCTTGGAAAGTGGATGCTCTTTCTTTCAGTTGGAAAAATCTTCATGTGTATGCCTTTCCACCTCTGCCTCTTCTCCCAAAGGTGCTCCTAAAGGTCAGACAAGACAAGCCAAGGATGATTTTAATAGCTCCAGATTGGCCTCGGCAACACTGGTACCCACTACTAAGGAGTCTGGTAAGGAAGCCTCCATGGCCTTTACCTTTGATTCCACACCTGTTATCTCAGAAGGACGGTCACCTGCTCAATGTCAAACTTCACTCTCTTCATCTAACAGCCTGGCATATTCTGTTTTGAAACACAGCAGGTCTCAACTTCCTCAACAAGTTTTAAATGTGATTATGGAAGCCAGAAGACCTAGTACAAGGAAAGTGTATGCAGAAAAATGGAAGAGATTTTTATTTTGGAGTGCAGCAAAGAATTTGGAGATTTCTGAGCCTAATTTGAGTGTGGCTCTTCAATATCTTACTGAGTTATTGGACAAAGGTTTGTCCTTCTCTTCCATTAAGATTCATGCTGCAGCAATTTCAGCTCACTATGATTGTGACCCACCATTGTTTTCGCATCCTTTGTTCAAGCAGTTTCTTAGAGGGGCAAAGAATATAAGACCCCACGTAGAGCTCCTACTCCTGCTTGGGATCTCAATTTTGTGTTGGAAAAACTTACTCTACAACCTTTTGAGCCTGCGGCTACTGCTGAATTGAAATACTTGTCTTGGAAGACTGCTTTTTTGTTGGCTATTACTTCTGCAAGAAGGGTTTCTGAGTTGCAGGCCCTTATGGCAGTAGAGCCCTTTTTGATTTTCCATAAGGATAGGGTATCATTACGTACTAATCCTTCCTTTATGCCTAAGGTGGTTTCTAGTGTGGCTTTAAACCAAACTATTCATTTGCCTACTTTCTATGCAGATCCCCAAAATAAGGGAGAAAAGATTTTGCACACTTTGGATGTACATAGGCAGTTACGTTATTATTTAAGCAGGACTAAGGATTTCAGGCAGTCTCAGCAGTTGTTTGTTTCTTTTGCTTTGAGTTCTCAGGGCAAGCCTGTGTCTAAGCAAACTATTTCTAAGTGGATTGGGTTTTGCATTTCATTTTGTTATTCCCATCATGGCAAGGAGATTCCAGCTGGGATTAGGCCTCATTCCACTAGGGCTACTGCCACTTCAACAGCATTTCTAAGGGGGGTGGCAACTAAGGATATTTTGGAGGCAGCTACTTGGAGTTCAGTGCATACTTTCTCTAAGCATTACCACCTTCCTCTCTACTCTGAATCTAGGGCTGGTTTTGCCACAGCTATTTTGCAAGGCATGTTGACAGCTCCTGCTTCCTTATGATTTGCCAGCCTCCCTTACCTCTGCTTTGGGATTCTACCCAATGGTTAGGACTGCAGCAATGTGGAATGAAGAACATAGTACAGTTTTGTACCTACCATAAATGTAGATGTTCGAGGATCCACATTGCTGCAGTCCAATACCTCCCTCCTTCCCTCTGTGTTTAGGGGTGGTGGTGTGGGTTAGGCTATATTCTTGTAAATTTGTATATATTGTATATATGTTTGGTGCAGGGTTTTTTGGTGTTTTTGGTTTGGGCCTTGTCTTTTTAGGGTCTTCTGACATCTGGGGCAAGAAAAGAGTGAGGATATGACGTCGGTCATGCGCATTAGTACCCTGACGTCCTGACATCAGTCTAATGCGCCTTGACCGACGTCAGCCATATACTTTGGTATTCGGGCCGACTGGACAGCGGACTACACCCAATGGTTAGGACTGCAGCAATGTGGATCCTCGAACATCTACATTTATGGTAGGTACAAAACTGTACTTTTCTTCTGACTCTTCTAATGAACAGGAATTGTCTATATCTACTTATGAGGACTCTGATGCAGAAGATTCCATTCCTTCTGCTTCTCCCCCTGAGGATTTTACTTTTGGGGAAACTTTACATACATACCTTAAGGGAACATTTCCACTGGGAAAGTCAGGATTTCTCTGAATCTAAGAAGAGACTTGGGGATTTTCTTCTTCCTCAGCATAGGCCTTTGGCTGTACCTCCTGTTCTAGACATTGTTGATGTTTTTTCAGAATCTGGTATGGCTCCTGATTCTCTGCCTCCGGCTGCTTGTAAGCCAGACAGATATGTACTACAGGGTTCCTGACTCCCACAAATTCCTTTTCAAAAATCCTATTGCAGATCCTGAAACCATTTCTCAGGGCCCCAAGGGCATTAAGGCTTCTACTGCTAAAAATCCTACCCCTTCTGATAGAGATTCCAGGGTGCTGGATAGATGGGGTAAGAAGGTTTACACTTCTGCAACCTTGGCAATCAGTGCTTTAAACTCAATTTCATATGCTAAAATATGAACAGCATTTCATGGGACTGCTTAAACAGAAAATGATGTTAATTTCTGACTGTGCGGAAACTAAAGATTTACAGGATTTATTGCATTCAGCTGAACAAGTTGGAAAACATGCTTTGCAATGTGGTTTTGATTCTTTGGAGGCCTCTTGCAGGGCTGCTGTAACTGGGTCTGTGCTAAGAAGGCATGCAGAGAGCAAAATCTGCCTGATCATGTTGAAGCAAAATTGTTGGCTGCTCCTTTACAACAGGACCGTCTCTTTGGTAATAAGGCTGAAGAAGTTTTAAAAAAGATGAAAGATAAAGCTAAATCTATTGAAACTGTTAAAGATTTCTTACAAGTGCAACCTCCAAGATTTAGTAGGCACTGGCCTACTAAGAACTGGTTCTTTCCAGTCTTTTCGAGAGCCACTCAAGTCAAACCTAGACATTCCAAAGGCTCCAGGTTTCAGTCACAAGGGACTTTTAGAACAAAGCAATAGAGTACCTCCTCCTCCAAATCTGGAAACAGCAAGACACCTCCCTATGGTATGCAGTCTCAGTGACTTCCCTTTACACTTACCAAGCACTTACCTTTTAGCCACCCCTTTTGGGGGAAAACTGGCTATTCATGCAAGAAACTGGCAACTTATAACCCAGGACAAATGGGTTTTAAATATAGTATCCCAGGGATACAGATTTCATTTCCACACATTGCCCATTGCAAACGTATGGCCAGACCTGTCCCCAAATCAGTGGGAAGAGTCCCAGAAACAAGTACTTTCCCTCGTGAACATGGGGACTATTCAACCAGTACCAGAAGAGGAAAAGGGACAAGGTTTCTATTCAAGACTTTTCCTGGTACACAGAAAAGACGAATCATGGCATCCAATTCTGGACTTCTCTACTCTAAACACCTTTCTGGACATTCCAGAGTTCAAGATGCTGACTCTTCACCAGTTATTTCCTGTGCTAGGCAAAGATGCCTGCTTGGCAACTCTAGATTTAAGAGAGGCTTACCTGCATATCCCAGTCAGGGAATCTTGCAGAAGATACCTCCGCTTCAAAGCAGACTACTTGCATTACCAGTTCTCTGCACTGCCCTTTGGCTTATCTACTGCGCCCAGGGTCTTTACAAAGTGCCTGGCTCCAGTAATTGCATTTTGCAGGCAAAGAAATATTCAAATATATCCATACCTGTACGATTGCTTAATTCAGGCAGAAAACAAGGACACCTCTTCTAAACCATCTGGCGTTTGTAAAAAGGGTTCTAACTTGTCTAGGGTACACTATAAACGAAAATAAATCACAACTTCTAACCTCAAAAAATTACATTCCTGGGTGCAAGCTTGAATACAACTGCCCAGATGGCTTTCCTTATGCCAGAGAAACAAATTCATTTGGAGACTTACTTCAAACAGGTAGCCACAAAAACCGTGCTTTCTGCAAGGCAAATACTGCAAGCCTTGGGGTTCATGGCCTCCTGCATTCTTCTAATTCCATATGCACGACTGCATATGAAGAAACTTCAGGGGTACTTAAAAAGTCTATGGAGTCAGCATTGTCACAGCCTGGAAACAATGATTCCTATCATACCTTGCCTGCAACTAGAGTTCCTATGGTGGGCAGAGGCCTGCCACCAAAACAAGGGACTGCCATTCGCACCACCCCCTGCTGCCCAAACCCTAACTACAGACGCATCAGACTATGCTTGGGGGGTACATCTGGCAGGGAAGTGCATTCAGGGCATATGGACCCCAAATCAAATGCACCTTCATATCAATCAAAAAGAAATGCTAGCTGTACAGAATGCACTGACCGCCTTCAAGGACTATCTTCATCCAGGACAGTTAATGATAGACGGACACCACGGTTATGTGGTACATAAGCGGGGGGTACACACTCCTACCCCCTTTGCAGACTAGCCATGGCATTGTGGAACACGGCCTTGACCTATCAAATTCAACTACAAGCTCAATTCCTGCCAGGAAAGCTGAATACTCTGGCAGACGAACAAAGCAGAAATCTCATGGACCCACACGAATGGAAACTGGAACTACAGATTTTCAACATGTTGACACGCAAATGGGGAAGTCCAGACATAGATCTTTTTGCCTCACCCCAGAACTATTAGTTGGACAAATTCTGCACAAGAATTAATCACAAAAAAGCCTGTAAAGTTTATGCTCTATCCTTCAGCTGGAGAAACCTATCAGTCTATGCCTTTCTCCCTCTGCCTCTGCTCTCCAAAGTTCTACTAAAAGTCAAACAGGACAAACCAAAAATGATTTTGATTGCTCCAGACTGGCCTCGCCAACACTGGTACCCACTCCTGCACAATATGTCACACCTCCCACCGTGGCACCTGCCTCAGACACCTTACTTACTGTCTCAGCAGAACAACCAAATTCTGCGCACACAACTCCAAACTTTGAATTTTGCTGCGTGGCTAATCGCCTAAATTCACCCTTAGCATCCCTCAGCAAACCTGTGATGGATGTCATTTTGGAGGCAAGAAGGCCTAGTACTAGAAAATTGTATGCTGACAAATTGAAAAGATTCTGTGCCTGGACTCAATCTCAAGGGATAAGCATAGCAGTGCCCAACATTCCTCAAATTTTGCAATACTTAACTGAGATGCTTCACAAGGGCCTGTCCTTTTCTGCCATAAAAATCCATGCCTCAGCCATTTCAGCTCATTACAACATAGAACCCTCCCCTCTTCTCTCATCCTCTGCTAAAGCAGCATCTCAGCGGGGCCAAAAACTTAAGACCACCCAGGAGAGCTCCAACCCCTGCCGGGGACCTCAGTTTTGTATTGGAAAAACTCTCTCTCCCTCCTTTCGAACCAGCTGCTACTGCAGACTTAAAATTTCTCTCCTGGAAAACCGCTTTCCTTTTAGCAGTTACTTCAGCTAGAAGGATTTCCAAATTACAGGCTCTTATGGCAGTGGAGCCTTTCATCATTTTTCATGTGGACAGGGTATCTCTCAGGGCCAATCCATCCTTCATGCCTAAGGTGGTTATCCAGTGTGGCTCTTAATCAGACCATTCATTTGCCAACTTTTTTTTCCCAATCCACAGAACAAGGGGGAACAGATTCTACATTCATTGGATGTACACAGACCACTTAGATTTTACGTAAACAGGGCAAAATCTCAAAGAAAATCTGAACTACTGGTGGCATTTGTTGCAGGGGCAGAGGGAAAGGCTATTTCAAAGCAAACTATTTCCAAATGGATAAGCCATTGTATTTGTTTCTGCTATATGCACCATGGAAAAACTATCCCCCAGGGGATCAGATCCTTTTCCACTAGGGCTGCATCTACTTCTACAGCCTTTCTCAGAGATGTTCCTACCAGGGACATTCTAGAAGCTGCTACCTGGAGCTCAGTTCATACATTCACCAAACATTACCATTTACCTTTTTGCTATAAATCCAGAGCTGGCTTTGCCACTGCTGTCCTGAAGGGCCTTATAGCTGGTCCTAATGCTGTATAATTCCCTCCACCCAACCGTAGCTTTGGGAATCTACCCAAATGTAATGACTGCAGCAGTGAAACACGAAGAACATAGTACAGTTGTGTACACTTACCATACATGTAGATGTTCGAGTGTATTCACTCTTGCAGTCCTGGTTACCCTCCCTCCAGCCTCCTATTTTTCTCTGGCTATACCTCTACTTTCTTTCAGTATGCTTAAAAGCCCTTTTGGTTTATTTGCTTTTGGGATTGGAGGTATATTTTTTGTGTTTTTAATTTTATTTGCTCCCCATTTGGGGGGCATCTGACATCTGGGGCAAGAAAAACTGATGGAATGGCATTGGCTGCATGTTTTATACCCCTGATGACCTGATGTCATGGAAGAAGGGACAGCAGCCGACGCAGGACCCAAGACTTTGTTAATTAGGCCAACTGAGGGCAACCTACCAGCAGATTACCCAAATGTAATGACTGCAACAGTGAATACACTTGAACATCTACATTTATGGTAAGTGTATACAACTGTACTTTCCAACTCCTCAGAGTGGGAAGGGATTTTACTCCAGAATGTTCTTGGTCCCCAGGAAAGAAAGCATCTGGAGAGACATTCTGGATCTCTCTCAGCTAAATACCTTTTTGAAGATTCCTTCCTTTCAGTGCTATTATTTCAAACATTGTTTCCTCCTATACTTCCTCAGGCTTTTCTAGTTTCCCCTGGATCTCAAGGATGCTTGTCTACATATCCCTATTCATCCCCTTTTCAGGCATTTAGGTTTCTCTGTTACTTGCTGGCATTTTCAGTTCTCTGCTTTGCCCTTTGACCTCTCTATTCAGTTACAGACAGGAAGTTTCTCAGGGCTCTGGGTTACATGGCTTCCACCATTCCTATGCTTCCTCTGGCCAGGCTTCATATTTGAAAGCTCCGGTGCTTTCTAAAGTTAGTCTTGCTTCAACAATCTCATCCTTTAGATTTTCTAGTCCCTCTTCTTGTCTCAAGCTGGAACCTCAATGATGGATTCATCACCTTTCCCTCAGCCCAGGGCTTCCTTTTCAACCTCCAGTCCCTTCCCAGAAAGTCTTCACAGATGCTTCAAACATGGGATGACGGCCTCCTTTGGTCCTCTGAAAGTGCAGAGCTTTTGGTCTCTCTGACAACAGAAATACCACATCAGTTTCAGAGAGATGAGCCCTTCTAGCTGTTCAGGCTTTTCATTTTCTTTTCTTTGTGGAGTTGTGGAGCCCCTCTGAATTCTCAGACAGTACCACAGTGCTGTGGTATATCAGCTAGGGGGGGCAGGGTCTTCTGTACAGACAAGCTCTTCAGATTTAGCATCTAGCTACTCATCAGGTAACCTTTCAGACAGTTTTACATTCCTTCAAAACCAAACATGATGGTGGCAGATTCTCTGTGCAGGTCCATAACACATTCCCACGAGTAGATGCTTCACAGGGATGTGTTTCTGGTCCTTGTCCACTGGTGGGGTACTCCTCCCCTTTGATCAGATAACTTCCTCTCTCTTGCATCAAAGTTCAATGTCCTCTTGCTGGGAGGGTGGACACGCACTTTTTCTTGGAAGGGGATGTTTCTTTATGCCTTCATCCCCTTCCTCGCATTCCGAAGTTCCTGTTCAGAATAGAACAGGATGCCTCCAAAATCTTGCTGGTGCCTCCTTTTTACAGGAAAATTCCACCCTAGAACTAAAAAAAAAAATTTTTTTTTTCACTCTGTTTTTGTTTCCTTACCAATTTTAACACCTCAAAATTACTCTAAGGATTTTATTTGTAATTTTAGCCCATTTTCCACAATATAGCTACCAATGGGGCTTGATGCATCTCCGTGATCTTGTTCTCCGTCAGCCTTTTTCTCTTTCCCATACTGCTTTGTATGACTTATGCCAGACCTAAGGAAGTAACTTTGAATTCTCATGCCATTGACATATAATGGGATTTGTGAGGGTCACGGTTTACCTTCTGTAAAAAGACAGTCTCTAATCACCCTCATTTATGTTCAGCTCAGACATTTTACACTATACATAGAAGTTATCCAGCTACAGCGAGAAAAGTAACTAAATTACACGCATTTGTTCAGTGTTTTCTAAGTATAATGTAAAACAAGGTCTGATCCAAACATAAATGAGGATGATTAAAGACAGAAAAGCAGTCCTTATACAGAAGGTAAAGAAAATAACAGTGACTCTCTCAAATCCCATTATATTCCAATGGCATGGAAAGTCAAAGTTACTACCTTATGTCTGGCATGAGCCCTACAAAGCATTGTGGGAAAGAGTGGGTTGAGGGAGAACAAGATCACGTTGCTACATCAAGCCCCATTTTAAGGTGGAGTTTTCCTTTAACCCAGACAGCATTGGTTTTCTCCTCTTCTGCATTCAGCCAAGGGCAGTCATCACAACTTACTTCACAAGTTGGACCTACTCGCACAAGACAGATTGTCATCCATCCCCGCTTGTCCACTCTTCAACTGGGATTGTGGGTGATAGGGTTTTGATTCCATTCAGACATCTTTTTTTCCTGAAGATGTGCTCTGGGTCCTGCAGTAGGTCAGGAAACCCATTACTAGAAAATCTTTGTTCAAATGGAAGAGGTTTTCTGTCTGGTGTCTTTCTCGTAACCTGGATCCAGTTACTGTGGATGTTCATTTAGATCTCTTATTTATCTGAATTGTTCAATGCTGAGGTGGCATATTCTTCTGTTAAAGCCCACCTGGCAGCTATTTATGCTTGTCTACCTTTGAACTTTAGATTTGAGGTCAAACAGTTTCTTGAAGGCCTTCTACACATTAGGCCTCCCAGGAAACCTGCTCTTCCTTTCCGGGACCTTCATTATTTTTTTGAAAAATTGATTTGGGCTCCTTTTGAGTCTATTTCAGCTTCCTTATAGCATTGTTCTTGGAAGACTGTTTTTCTTTTGGCTGTGATTTCCGCCAGACAAATGTCTTAGTGGCAAGCCCTTATGGCTGTCCCTCCTTTTTTGGTTTTTCATAATGATTGGGTGTCTCTGTGCACTAATCATTTTATGCCCAAAGTGGTTAAGGAGTTGTTTATTAATCAGTCTGTTCATTTGCCCGCTTTTTCCCCCTTTTCCACGATCTGCTAGTGAGAAGGTTCTTCACACCTTGGAATTGCATAGACAACTCTGATATTATTTAGATAAAACTAAAGCCATTCATAAATCTGAGCTGTCTTCATTTCCTTTCATCCTAGGCCTTTAGGTTTGGCTGTTTCCAAGCAAACTATTTCTTGGATATTTAAATTTATTTATTTATTTCTTTCATGGGAAGAATCTTCCTTCAGTCAAGGCTCATTCTTCTAGGACTGTAGCCTCTTCTGGTGCTTTTTTTAAGGGCGTGCAAGAGTGGTGTGTGAAAGAATTACCGCAGCAGGGTTAGCCACCTGGCGGAGTAAACCTTGGCTTTAGATGGTCACTGAAGTGACACCCTGACCCCATGTGGAAAAGGGAAGTGTGGCTGGATACTAATTCTGTTCTTGAGGCAGCCACCTGGACTTCTATGCATACTTTTACCAAGCACTGTAAGTTGGATGTAATTTCTAGGGCTAGAGTAGTATTGCCAGGGCTATTCTTCATGGCTTTCTTCTGGGCTCTGCTTGACCTTCCTTCTCCCAATCTTCTTCCTGAGCTATTGTACTCTACCTACTGTAAAGAATACTGCAACAGTGATATGGAAGTACATAGTACAGTTGTGTAAAACCTTATAACAGTAGATGTCCTCCTTTACTGTTGCAGTATTCACCCTCTCCTTCCTCCACTTGATTCTTTTTCCTTCTGGATGTATTTGTTACCTTCTGGTATTCTTAGGCTGTGTTTCCTACTGGGATTTTTTTCATTTCTGAGGATGGTATGTCCAGGCGTCGCCTTCATGCCCCACGGGGTGTAGGGGGAGTATAAGTGACATATGGCGTACCCATTACAACCTTTAGGCTTTAGTATATTGGTAGATGTTGGACTGTCCTGGGCAGAGGATCCCTATTCTAAAGAATACTGCAACAGTGAAGGAGAAGGGACATCTTTTGTTATGGTAAGATTTTTTACACAACTGTACTTTTCCAGCCTTCAGTCCCCAAAAAAGGCAGATAGGCTATAAAGTATCTCAACCTAACAGATTGATTTCTCATCTTAGATGTGACCTGGCTGCAATTTTACCTCTTTGCCAGTTGGAAACTGACTTTAATACTAACCCTTCTCCTGTGGATGATGAAAATAAGGTGCTGGACAGATTTAAGAGAATTTTCTTTTTACTTTAGCATGCAAATGTTTTAACTGCCAGGGTTATATAGAAGTTTATTCTTAGTTGTCAGCTTTTTGAGGAATACTCTGTCACAATTCAGAAGGTAGCTGCTATACAAATTCTATTATTTCTAATATGTTTAAAGTATCTAAGCATACTTTTAAAAATGTTTTTAATTGTACAGATGCTGTCTAGGGCCACTGTTACTGCTACAGTTTGAGGTATGCAATCAAACGTTTGCTGATGAAGATAAGTTTGATATTGTATTGAACTCTTTTTCAGATGTGGAGGTTTTGCTTTGTCCTTCAGCTACTCGGATCCTGAAGCAATTTGATGAGAGGAAAATTAATTTGGGGAGTTTCTATGGTTTTTCAAGTCCCTGTTTGCAAACTTCTCAAATCTGCTGCTCCCTTTAAAAGACAAAATAAGCATTCCCCTCCATCTCCTTGCAAACAGGGTAACAAAAAGAGATGGCAAGGGGAAAACCAAAAAACAGGGATCTTGTCAGAAAAAAGAACGGTCTAATCCTTCTGAACTGTGCAAGCAGCCCTTCTCTGCCCCTGTCTTTCTAAATCTATCCTAAAGTCTGGTTCTCAGTATTCCAGTTCAGCAAGTGATTGTATCAGACTATTGGATTGTAAAAAGTGGATGTCCTCCTATTCATATGCTGCGTAATCCTTTACATGAGGGAGTCTACCTCCGGTTGACTTGTTCATCCAGCCGTTTTACAAAAGACAAATGCTACTGCGAAGGTACATGCGATGGCCCGCATCACCCTCCGTATGTCTGCCACAAACAGATGTCTGGTATAAAGCAGACGTCAGCACACACCTACCTCAGAACTAAATGCTGCACCAGGCACCATCCTGAAGGGAGTGAGTACCCAGGAGTCAGACAAGCATCAGAGGGGAAGGCAGGGTGGGAAAGTATACTGCAGCATATAGAAGAGAAGGACATCTAAGATTATGGTAATACTTTAAACTATGCGGTCTTTCTGGTCATATGCTGCAGTATCCATTACATGAGAGAGAGTGCTAAAGCTCATGCTACAGTAGGATTGGGAGGAGGAACAGAGGTATTTTCCACAAAGCCATGCAAAATATCCCTGGCAAAACATCCAACGTGTAGTTTTTGGTGAAAGTGTGGACAGATGACCATGTAGCTGCTTCTAAAATGGCAGCTGTATCCAAGCCCTTAAAGAAAGGCCCAGAAGAAGACAGCCCTGGTGGAGTGTACCTTCACTGGAAAAGGAAGTTTCTTACCACTGGCTGTGTAGCAGAAGGTAATGGCTCTGGAGATCCAGGAAGAAATAGTTTGCTTGGAAACAAGGTATCCCAGGGCTCTTGGGTGATGAGAGACAAAGAGCCTATTTGATTTTCAAATTGATTTGGTCTTAGCAAAGTAGAATCTGAGCTGTCTATGCAAATCCTAGGAGTGGAGGATCCTTTTGCTAGAGGATTGTGACAAATGGAATAATGAGGAGGGCAGATTGGCCTGGTTGAGGGAGAGTTCATTAACTACCTTTGCATGAAGGATGGGTTAGTATGCAGGCAAACCCTATCCCTATGGTACCAGTTCTAGATTATTCCTTCTCAACCTGATTGTGAAAATACCAAAATTCAGATTGATGACCTTTCAGAATGTTTCCTCTTTTGAGTTTTATGGTAATGTTAGCTCTAAGGGATGCTTATCACATCCCAAGAACCACAGACTTCAGAATTTTCTCAGATTATTTGTGTGTAGACCACATATTCAGTTCTCAGCATTACTCTCTAGGTTGCCTACAGCTCCAGTGACGGCTCATGGCAGACTGCAAGGCATTTGCATATTTTCTTATTTTGATGACTTGTTTTTAGAGTCTTTCCTCTCAATGATAGGAGTTCCAAACATGGGTTTATTCTCTCCTTATTCATCTGGGGTTACATAATGTAAAAAAAAAAAAAAAAAAAAATACTCCGTCATAGAAGACTGTGCTTCTGGACACTTCCAGCAAAAGGATTTTCTTGCACTGGAAAATGTGGATTTTTATCTGGAAGCTTTCCTGTGTTTTTTCAGTCATTGACTACAGCAAGAGAATGTCTTTATCTTAGTTCATGGTTTATATGATTCTTAAGTTATGCTTAAGAAAAATTCTCTGGGTTTAAAAAAAACAAAAAAATAAACATGAACCCCACATTCTCAACAATTGGCATTTCAGATTCCAGTCGGGCTTTGTCAAAAAGGAGCTGTAGTGGTAGAGATGCAAATGGCTCAAAGTCCAGGTTCTGTGTGTTTCTCATTCTCTCCCAGGTCAGCCTATAGCTACAGATGTTTCAGGTTTTGCGTGGGAAGTAGTTTTCTGGGGATAAAGTTGCAAGACCTACGGAACTCCTCTTGCAGAACAAAACCTACATGTCAGAGTTGTTAGCTGTGATCCCTGCCATAAAATCTCCATCTGTAGTCCCTAGGACCTCTGCACATGATTATAGGCAACACCACGGTGACGTCAGGTCTTACTCTCTGTGCAGGCTTTTTATGATGGCTTGGGTGGTAGCTCTTTAACGTGGTTTAACCTTCCAAGCACCTTACATTTCATCAGATCAAAATGTATTTGGAGAAAGGTAGAGCAGGGCCAGGATACACATGAATGGAAATAGAACAAAGGCATCTTCCAAGAATTGATCCGGTTGTGGAGAATAGGCCAAATTGCTTTATTTCACTCTTTTTGAAAGCAGACATCTCAACAAATTCTGCATTGGGACTACTTGCAGGCAGGTTTGAAAAATAGATGCATTTTCTTTCTTGTAGTTGGGGATGTTCCTTTAACAGTTTCCACTGATTTCCTGGATTGTGTTCCTTGGGTATCGGCTAGACACCTCAGTTTAAAGAGATTTTCTTCCATGGGAAAAATAGATCTGTATGTGTATTTCTAAGGTTTTGCACTCAGACTTCAGTCACTGCAAGGGGGTACCTCTAGATTTTGGGTCTCATCTGTGATTCTCATGATACCCCTTGCAAGACTCCACATGAGAAAGAGAGAATGATATCTGAAGACACTTGCATCCTGGCACCAACATCCCTTGTTTCACATCCCACTTCTGTGGTTTGTCTGAAGAGAAATCACTTAGCGGAGACAGCAAATATTCCTAAATCCGGGTGCTTCCTTCTCTCCCTCCCTGTTCCAAAGCAGTCATTTACTAAAGACACCTTGGACTTTGTTTGGAGAACAGTTTCAGGAGGGATAATAGTGTAAGGGTGTGTTAGACATGAAGGACAGACATAAGCAAGCACACAAACCTAAGAGATGCTTTTCTTGATGAAGGCACTCAACTCTCTAAATCATCTTTGGCCCCTGAACCTCTTCAGATTGTTAGACAGTACCACAGTCACGTAGTACATGGGTACCCAGGTTGTACCTTCTTTCAGACAAGCCATTTTAGCTTGGGTTATACCTTCATGGCACAATCTCACTATATAGGCCGCCTACATTCTGTCAGAGCAAACTTTTGTGACAGACAAGCTGAGCAGAACTAGGGTTGATCCCCAGAAATGGAGCCTTGATATCAGGGGTGGTAGATACTAATGGAGCTGAAAAAGCCTACTACTAGAATGTCATGCATTAGTAAATGGTTCATAGGTTGGTACTAGGCTATCGGCCCTAGGGCCTATACAAGCCTAGCCATAACAATTCCCTGGCTATTTCTTCCCACGTTATTTACTTTCCTGGACCCCTGTCTAGCAGGGCGACTGACGTGATTCCTGGGGTGAATTTCCTTTCTCCCATCCAATCATCAAGGTTCCTCTTGAAGAGGTCCAAAGAGGCACTCTGCTTGACATGTATGGGCAATCTATTCCAGAGTCTGGGGAGTCTCTGGGTCAGGAACCTATCCCTCTAGCATGTTTTGTTTATTGTGATGACAAGGTTTAGATCCCTGGAGCGTGTAGCTCTGAGGGATTGGGATTTCTTTAAGTGTAGGATGTCCAACAGCTCTGGGTTTGACATGGCCTTGTATGTTAAGCAGAGATCGCCTGTGAGTAGACGATATGCAACAGAATATAGCTGAAGTTTTTTAAGGCGGTCAGCGTAGGGCATCTGCTTTAGGCCTGTGATTCTTTTAGTGAGGTATTTCTGAGGCCTTTCCAGTTGTTGCAGATGTCTTGAGAGGTACATACCAAATGGGGCGTTGTATTCTATAATGGGTATAATGAGGGATGAGTACAGTGGGACAATGACCTCCTTTTTTCTGGATGTAAAGCCCTTCGTGATGAGGTGTGCCACATAGAAGGATTTCCGGACTGTTGTGGCGATGTGATTATCGAAGGTGAGACCACTGTCCACCTGTGTCCCTAAGTCTCATCACACTTTCTGTGTTTGGTGTACTGCCACCTATATGGTAATTCATGGATACATGTTTTTTCCCAAAGGGGATAACAATACATTTCTTGGCATTGAGCTTGAGCCCATGGCTCTGGCACCAAGCATCTGTTTCTGTAAGGCCCTTTTGTAGAGTATCCACATCATTTGGGGATTCAGTAATGGCTCCCAGTTTGCAGTCATCTGCAAACTTTGTTAGCCAGAGTCCCTTAGTGTTGACCTGTACTTCAGAGAAGTAGATGCCAAACAAGAGCGGCCCCAGGACTGAACCCTGAGGTACTCCACTTGTCACTTGTCTGGAGCTGGATTTGGAGTCGGCTACTTTTGCAGTGTGGGTTCTATCAGTAAGCCATTTAGCAACCCATTGGGTGACATAGGGATTAATGCCCAACTTAGTAAGTTTATCTATGATTCCAGAGTGGGGGATTGTGTCAAAGGCCTTGGCAAGGTCTAGATAGGCTGTGTGGACCACCTTACCCTTGTCCATGGCTCTGGAGACTGATTCAAAGAAGTCAATCAGGTTCAGGAGACAAGATCGGCCCTTCACAAACCCAAACTGGGCGGGATCCAGTGTTTGAAGGTTGCCAATGTCTTTGTTTATAAGTTCCATGATAATACGCTCCATGGCCTTGCAGATATGGCTTGTCAGACTGATGGGACGGTAGTTTCCGGGATCCAAAGTGGATCCCCCCTTGTGGATTGGGATAACTGTAGCTCTGCGCCACTCAGTGGGCACGAAACCTGAGGTGAGGCTGTGATTCAACATGACACTTAGGTGAGGTGCCAGTTCATATTGTAGTTCATGTAGTACACAGCCCGGGATGTCATCTGGTCCCATGGATGCTGTATTCTTGGCTTTAGAGAGTGCGTTTTGTACCTGTGTGGCCGTTATTACTGGAATTTGGCAATCTTCCGGTATTGAGATGGGTCATTTAGGGGGTGAGAGGGGGGTGAAGTTGGCACTGAATCGATCTGCCAGGATATTGGCAATATCCTTCGGATCAGTATATTTAATGCCATTCTGTTTTAGCTCAGAGCAGATCTGAGCATTGCCATTTAGATTCTTGACATAGTTATAGAATGCTTTGTGGTTGTCTTTGGAATCTTTGGCAATTTTATTTTCGTAACTAGCTTTGGAGGATTTTATGAGGCATCTCAGTTTGTTACTGAGGCTAGTAAGGGAGTTTTTTGCATCCTGGGATTTTCCTCTTTTCTGCAAAAGTTTCTTCCTTTTGTTGTAAAGTTTGTTTATGGCATGGGACCACCAGATTAGCTTCCTTTTTTTGGATGAGAGCATTTTGGTTCTATTTGGGATGGCACGATTCATGCATGAGTGGATGTGCTCGTACAGTGCCTTAGTGTAGGATTCAGCAGTTGAACTTTCAGTTTCCTTCTGCATGGGTGTCATGACGTTTGTCACTTCTGACTTGAGTAGCATGAAGTTGGCTTTGGAGAAGTTTTTTTATGGTGGTTTCTTTACTGGGGGGTGGGGGTGGGATGTGGATGTTAAGGGTGATTAGCTTATGGTCAGACCTGACTAACGAGGGGGTGACCATAGGTATGGAGCATTGATTTCCCATGTTGGTAATGACCAGGTCTAGGATTTTGGAGCCCCTGGTGGGATTATGGATTAGTTGATCCAGGACGTTGGAATTTATGAATTCCAAGAACCGTTGCGCAAAGGTGTTGGGACATGAGTAGTTTTCCCAGTTAATGACAGGGTAGTTAAAATCACCCAGTATTAGGGTGTTTGGTTCTATCTTAATATTTTCCAGTATGTTTAGAAGGGTGTAGTGAGAATCTTCGGGTATGGTGGGGGATCTGTAGCAAGCTACAATTTGGATTGCAGTCTTACCTAGTGTTAGTTGCACTTGGAGAATTTCAGACACATTGTGTTGGCCAACTAGCCTGGTGGTGTGAATATCCTTGGTGAATATTGACACTCCTCCACCTTTAGTGTTTCGGTCCTGGTTTGGTGGCCGAAAAGTGTGGTAAGAGTTGTAGCCTGGTATTGCAGGGGTGCTCTCTGGAGCCTTGAACCAGGTCTCAGTTACTGCACAAATATCAATGTTCTCCATTTTTAGGAGTGCCTCGAGAGAGTGCATTTTGAGGTTTAGACTTCTAGCATTGAGTAGCATTACCTTCAGATTTTGCATGCTTGTACCTGTTACGGTGGTGGTTTTGTCCTTTGAAGTTTTCTAGTGTGTACCATCAACATGACCAGTGCCCATTCAGGGTTAGTTGTTCTCTGGTTTTACTGTGTTTGAATTTTCCTATGGCCTTCCTTACTCCCACATCAGGGTTCATTTATTGGTAATTTCAGGATGTCTGTCCATGAATCCTCCTCCTTTTGCAAAGCATTCTCATGGGAAAATGTTTTTGAAAAGGGGTTTTGAATAAGAGGCCTCCAAGAAAACAGGTGGCCCCTCCTGAGATTTTGATTTTGTAAAGAAACTAGCAACGTGCTTCTGTTCACTTGCTGCAGTATTCTTAACATGAGGGATCTTCTGCCTGAAGGCAAAATGATGTCAGCCAGTATACAAAAGTCTTGTACTACTGTAGGGTATGTGGGACATGGCATGTAGGCTACTGTCGGACGTAGGGCATAAAAGCTGCATACGCATGTACCAACCTCAGAACTTTTCTGCCGCTAGTCAGAACGTCATTCTGACCATTTGTCTGATCGTTTCAAAGTTTGAGACTTTAGCCTTTTGCATATTAAGTGTCCCGTTGGGGAATATTTTCTCTTATTACTGTTTTGGTTATGCCATCCAAGAAGGGCAAGTGCCAGTGTGGAAGACATTCCACGTAAGGGCAGCCATTCACAGTGTCTCTTTTGTTTAGACCCTAACCATGACCACAAGTCCTGTAGCATTTGCCAGTCCTTCGTATGGAAGACCCTTAGAAGCAGGCTGTCCTTTCTTGCTATTTATTTAAAGAATCAACAGCTTAAGTTAGCTAGGCATATGGAGGGCACCTTGGGGTTTGACGCCGAGCTGGTGAAGCACAAGGCCAAGAAACCTCTGCTTGCAGCTTCTGCTGCACCTCCACCATCAGACGTTCCTCAGGAGGTGCTTGTCAACCTGGAGGCACATAGAACTTAAGGCATGGATTCACAGGCCGAGCCCAGTTCTGAGGCCACCTTGACTTCGGTCGAGAGCACACCTGTGGAGGTCGAACAGACATCCAATCAGGATGTCACTGGGGAGCCTAGGCTCGAAAGTACAGAGGATCCTAAGGGCGTACCACACACTTAAGCAGGAGAAGAGATTGAGTCAGACACTTTTGAATGTAGGCTTCCGTTTGGTGGTCCTCCGTTGCGTAGGGCAGTTTCTCCTGCAAAGAGAAAACAAAAAAAACTAAGCATTTGTCTCCTGCCAGAGAGGCTCCTATAGATTGGCAGGCCTTTTTTCAAAGCTGGTTTCAGGCTTCATGGCACTCAAGCCACCTTCCTCTCTGTGTGCTTCTACAACTGCTCCTCAACCTTCTCAAAAATGATTAGGAACAGTGACTTATCTGATGAAGAGGAATCTTTGGATTATTCTACATAAATCCCCTCTTCCCAGGAACATGTATCCCCTGAAGAGGAGTCATTTGGTGCTTACTTCCCTATGGAAACAAGATCTTTTGGTGAAACTCCCCTGAAAATGGGAGAACACTGTGCAACACCTAAAATGTATGGTGTCCAGAAAAGATACTGTCCGTTTCTACAAGTTGATGTCCCTGGACCCTCTGCAATTCAACCTGTGCATCCTGGATTTCTGGATGCCTTTCATAATGCTTCACAAACCCCCAGACTCCCAGGCCTCAGCCCCCAAGAAGCCAGGCTGTTCTGCAAGGTCCCTGAGGATTGTACATTCCTCGGTGCCCTGCTGCAGACCCAGCAATCATTTCTGTAGCTGCAGACAAGCCATCTAGGATGCTTCCTTCTACCACCTTTCTCCCATCAGACAGACAGTAGAACCCTTGAGAGACTGGGTAAAAAGGCCTGTACTTCAGCCACCTTGGCTTTCAGGGCCATCACTTGTCAGACACACATGACTAAGTACTCCTTAGAGCTTTTGTCTCAGACATCTAGGACCACTCCAGATCTTCCAGATTCAGAAGGAAAAGCCTTGGTTATAGCTATCCTGGGAGCTTCCTCCCAAGTGGCAAGACTTTCCATTAAATGCAACTATGATGCTGCTGAGGCTTGTTCCAGGGCAGCTGCCACTGGTTCAGTTAGATTTTCCTGGCTCAGGTTGCAGCCACTCCAGGATGACTTCAAATCTAAACTAATGGCTGCACCATTAGATTATTCATCTTTATTTGGTAAGGCATCTGCCTCTCTAAGTTCGTACAGGGAAAAAAAAGCAAGGAACTCAAGGAGTTGAAACACATCCTGCTTTCTCCTGTACCTAGGTTTCATAGGAATTTCCCATCTAAGCCTGTTTTTGTCCACAGCCACACCCAGCACTCCGGTCAGTTTTCCAGAGGAGCCAAGAGAGAACAGAAGCCTAGGGGTTCTCGGCCACCCTCACAACAAAGGCAGTTTTTTCCTGGCAAAGCAGGGAGTCTGCGACTACCCTGCAGATATCTTCCTTTCTCCTCTTTTTCCCCTTTGCCTTTCAAATGTTCACAGGGTCTGAGAAAGCATCAGCCAAGACACCTGGGTTCTTTTCTCAATCAAAAAAAGGATGCTTAATGGTTTGGCACTCCACACCCATCTTCATGGTGATCCCTCAATCCCCTCGAGAGCAGCTGCCCCTCTTCCCAGAGCTCCTTTGGGAGCTTTAGCAAAAGGGCTCCATTCAAAAGGTTCCTCAAACCTCAAGAGGTTCTATTCAGAAATGTTTTTACTACCCAGAAAGGATGGCCACTGGAGACCCATCCTGGTTTTATCCCATCTCAACACCTTCTTAAAGGTTCCTACCTTCAGAATGTTGACATTCCAAACTATGCCCCCCCCCCTTTATCCTTCCACAAGGATGCGTGGCATCTCTAGATATAAAACATGCTTACATTCACATCCCCATCCACCCCATGTTCTGGTAATTCTTAAATTTTGTGTGGGTTCCTGGCATTTTCAGTTCTGTGCCTTGCCCTTTGGTCTTTCTACAGCATCAAAGGTATTTACAAAATGCATGGCTCCAGTGATTGCACATTGCAGACTTTTGGGCATTCAGATTTTTTCCTTACTTGGATGACCTGCTCTTACAGGCCCCAACTTCTCACACTCTACTCCAAAACCTGGAGACCACCATTTCCCTTCCTTGGAAAACTGGGATTCACCATCAACTACAGAAAGTCAGTCCTCACCCCTTCACAGGGCCGCATTTTCCTGGGTTGTCAAATCCAGACAGACGTAATGAATAAGCGTCACTTCCACCTCTGAAGGTGCAGTACTTTAGGTCCTTTCTCTCCCTTCTCCCCTTGACTCACATGATGACCAGGGAGTTAATCAGGGTGTTGGGATTCATGGCTTCAACCATTTCCATGGTACTGATGGCAAAACTCCATATGAAGAAGGTCCAATGGTTCCTTAGATGATTGTGGACCCAGCATTCTCACCCACTAGAATACAGAGACCCTCATTCCTCCCCTAAAGAGGGAATAGCTCTGCTGGATCCAATAGATAAACCTAAATCCAGGTCTCCCCCTGCATCCTCTCAAACCATTCCTAGAACGCTACACAGATGCATCAGACGTGGACTAGGGAGTGGCCTTGGGCAAATTCACAGTTCAGGGAATTTGGTCGCCCTCTCAAACTAACTCAGTTCCACAAATGGATGCTTCACAGGGACTTGTTCCTTGACATAGTCCATAAATGGGATATTTCTCAAATAGACTTATTTACCTCCTCTCTGAACAGGCAACTTCCAAAATTTTGTGCTGGAGTCCAAAGTC
This sequence comes from Protopterus annectens, assembly GCF_019279795.1. NCBI lineage: Eukaryota > Metazoa > Chordata > Ceratodontiformes > Protopteridae > Protopterus > Protopterus annectens. The sequence goes on along the minus strand of NC_056728.1, from coordinate 1,408,763,402 downwards.
CTCTGGTTTGGAAGGTAGACACTCTCTTTTTTGGAAGGGGAGGTTTTTGTATGCATTCCTTCCCCATCCTCTAATCCCAAAGGTTCCTGTTCAGGATTAGACAGGACCAACCAAAAATCTTGCTGGTGACTCCCTTTTGGCCAAGATGGTACTGGTTCCCCCCTTCTATATTTAGCAAAGGGCCATTACCACAAGTTACCCCACAAAGTGGACCTACGCACACAGAACGAAGGATCCCAATACACCCACACTTGTCATTGCTAGAGCTGGCACTGTGAGTGATAGGATTCTAATCCTCTTCAGACATGTATTCTCAGAGTACATGCTCAGGGTTTTGCAGGAGTCCGAAAAACCTAATACCAGAAAATATTACGTTTCCAAGTTAAACAATTTTCAGATTGGTGACTCTCTAAGAACCAAGACCCACTGCCAGTGGGAATCCCAGTGGTTTGTTCTTTCTTGTGTGAATTGCTTTTTGCTGGCTTGGCTTATTCTGTCAAAGCACACGTCAGCTATTTCTGCTCGTATGCCTCTTTCTCCCCCACTAGCATTCAGATTTGAGGTGAAACAATTCCTTAAAGGTGTCCTTCATATTGGGCCTCCAAGGAAACCTATTCTTCCTCCTTGGGACCTTTCTTTTGTTCTAGAAAAGCTGATCCTGACCCCCTTTGAGCCTGCATCTTCAGCTTCCCTCAAACATTGCTGTGGGAAAACTGTTTTAGTAGTGGCTTTGACCTCAGCCAGAAGGGTAACAGAGCTACAAGCCCTTATGGTGGTGCCCCCTTTTTGTAATTTCATAAGGATAGGGTATCCTTGAGAACATTCTTCTTTTACACCAAAAGTGCTTAATGAGTTATCCCTTAACTAGTCCATTCAATTACCTACCTCCTTCCGTTCTCCTCAAAACTACAGTGAGAACATACTGCCCTCCTTAGATGTATACAGACAACTTAGGTTTTACCTGGAGAAGACTAAAATCATTAGGGAATCTGATCGGCTGTAGATGAACTTTCATTCCAGGGCTTTGGGTTTACCTGTTTCCAAGCTAGACTATTTCTTCTTGGATTTCAAAGACTGTTTTACCTTTGTTAGACCCTCCATGGAAAGAAGCTCTCTTCACCTGAGAAGGGGCCCACTTTACCAGGGCTGTGGCTTCCTCTGAGGCATAACTTCAAGGGCTTAGGTAACAGCGCCATCCTTGAAGCAGTCATCTGATCTTCTATTCCTACCTTTACCAAATACTACAGACTAGATGTAATCTCCCGATCCAGAGCCAGATTTGCTAAAGTCATTTTACTTGGCTTCATTAAGAACTCCTCTGCTTCTTCCTCCTCCCTTCCTTCCTTGAGCTTTGACACTCTCCTTCAGGTTAAGAATACTGCAGCAAGTGAAGAGAAGGACGTAGAATAGTTGTGTAAAATCTTATCATACCCATAGATGCCCTTCTCTTCACTGCTGCAGTATTCTATCCTTCCTTCCCCTTGGTCTATTGTTTTGTGTGGATGTACTGACCTTTTACATACTTAGTCTGACATTCCTCCTGGGGCATTCAGTTTTAAGGTTGGTACATGCTTATGTCGCTTTTATGGCCTACATCCGCCAGCAGCATACATGTAGCATCCCACTTACCCTACAGTAGTACAAGACTTTTGTATACTGGCCGACATCAGGACACCTTCAGGCAGGCGATTCCTCAGGTTAAGCATACTGCAGCAATGAAGAAAAGGACATCTATGGTTATGATAAGATTTTAAACAGCTGCTCTTTTTCTCCATTTGAACCAGCTAATCTGACTGACTTGAGATTTTAACATGGAAAACCATTTTACTGATTACTCTTTCCACTGCAAGAGGAGTAACTTGAGTTGCAAGCTGTTATGGTGAGTCACCCTGTCTCATTTTCCACAGAAACATGGATGATTATCTTCGTGTTTCACTGTTGCAGTCAGCACATTTGGGTTATCTGCTTGCAGTAGCCCTCAGTTGGCCTGATTGTCAAAGTCTTGGGTCCTGCGTCGGTTGCTGTCTCATTTTCCATGACGTCAGATAGTCGGGGGTATAAAGCATGCAGCCGATGCCATTAACATCAGTCTTTCTTGCCGTGTGGTGCCCGAAGCAGAAGCAGTTTGCAAGTGCCGGTTGGCAGACTCCTGAAATTTTCGTTTTTAAGTTTCAGAACCAAAGTCTTCAACTAAGCTAAGTACCCCATTGGGGAAACTTTTTCTTGCTCTAAACCGATGTCAGTAAAAGTCAGTAATTATATTTCTTGTGGAAAGCAAATACCTCAAAGATTTTCATTTGTACTGTATTAATTGCCTAATCCCTGACCACGACGTACCTCGCTGTCTATTTTGTGCCTTATTTAAGCGACGAACTATTTGTCGTTGGTATATTTACGCTTCTAAATTTTTTGGTACTCTCTTCAATTACCCAGATATGGCTTCGGTAAGCCACCCAACTACCGACATTCCGAAAAAATGCAAGGCTAAAGACAGAGACAGACTGCAAAGGTCCAAAGCTGCCGACGACGCTTCTCCTAAGCTAGTCGCCAGTTCGGTACTCAGTGAGGCGCTTTTGCAGCCCCTGATACCCGCTACTTCAGATTAGCAGGCCTCTACTGAGACCCATTTGGAGTCTGGTATGCAGTGAGATTCTAAAACTATGGAACCTGCGGATGTCACTACCTTGGATGGGTCCGGAGCCGCTGTGCAGGCACCGGCTTCTGAGGGTATATTCAGGCCTACTGACTTGCATATTAAACTGACACCATCTTCTTCAAGGCCTAAAACTCTATCCATGCCTAGAAAACTGACGACTAGACCGCATAGTCAGGCCTCTATGCCTAAAAAAATAAATAAGAATGGCTGAAGACCTTATTACTTTAATCGGGGGAAGCCAACCTTCCCCCTCTAAGAGACCTAGGACTGAGTTTGCTTATGATTCTTCTGATCAGGATTCTGAAATTTCTGTTTCCTCTGATTACCAGGATTTACCCTCATCTACCTATGAAAATTCTGATACAAAAGGACTCTATTCCGTCTGCTTCCCCTCCAGAGGATTTCTGATGTCCTTCAAGGATGCATCTGCAGTCATCACATATGGGTTGTCCTGCCTCAGGCAGCCCTTCGGTCGGCCGGATTCCAAAGTCTGGGTCCGGCGTCGGCTGATGTCGCTCCCTCCCCGACGTCACAACGCCTGGGGTATAAAAGCGTCAGCCGACGCCATGTTCCTCAGTCTTTCTTGGCGCGTGGTGCCTGAAGCAGAATCAGTTCGCAAGTGCCGGTCGGCCAGCTCCTGTAATTTCGCTATCCGAAGACTTCAAAAGCTAAATACCCCGTTGGGGACTCTTTCTTGCCTCAGCTGATGTCAGAAAAAGTTAATAATTGTTTAACTTGTGTGAAACAAATACCTCATAAGGATTTCCACTCTTATTGTCTTCCTTGCTTAGGCCCAGATTACGACGTCTCTGCCTGCTCTGCCTGCGCTTCTTTCAACCGACGCACCCTTAGACGTCGGTCGGAGTTCGCAGAAGAGTTTTTTGGGGATAGTTTTGCTTACAAAATGCCGTCGGAAACCCCGACATCGCATTTAATTAAGAAACGAAAAGACAAGGATGGACACACGCGGCCCGCGGTTTCAGCTGAAACCGTGGCTAGGCCTACCGCGAGTGTCTTGGTTTCGGCTGATACAGAGTCCTTGGAACTTCCGAACCCTGAAATAATACAGCCGACAGCCTCGGTCCCGGAGGCTCCTACCGAGTCGGTTACAGAAATGCCTTCCAAAACTGGTGTATTGGAATCTTCCGACACCATACCCTTAGATAAAGCTACACCAGCACGTGGTGCAGCCAGGCCTCCTGCATCCATGTCTATTAAGGCCTTCACCAGGGCTAAAGCTGCAAAACACACTAAAACCATGCCTCCTCCCAGAGTTATTCCTCAGGGACCTTCTTCTAGTTCACAGATTTTAACTTTGGCAGAGGACCTGATTTCCTTAATTAGGGGCTCTCAGCCTCATCCGGACAGGGGCTCCCAACCCCCTCTAGACAAAAGGCCCAGGATGGATCCCCCTGATCCCCTTTCCTCAGATGAGGCCTCTATTGGCTCGGATCACTCAGACTACCAGGAGGAGGCTTACTCGGCTTACGAGGATTCGGATGCAGAGGAATCTATTCCCTCAGCCTCCCCTCCTGAAGAGCTTTCCTTTGGGGAGACCCTTCACACTATGAGAGAGCATTTCAAATGGCAGGGCCAGGAATATTCTGATTCCAGGAAAAGACTAAGAACTTTTCTTCATTTACCTAAGCATAGACCTTTGTCTATTCCTCCTTTTTTAAATGTGATTGATGTATATTCTGACTCTAGTATGACCCCTGACACTCTGCCTCCGGCTCCTGTTAAGCCTGATAGGTATTACAGGGTCCCGGACACACACAATTTTCTTTATTAGGCCCACTCTGCTGACCCTGAAACTATTTCACAGGGCCGTAAAGGGGTTGCAGCTGTTTCTACTAAGAACCCACTCCCCTCTGCAAAGGAGTCCAGGGCATTAGAGAGATGGGGTAAAAAAGTGTATACTTCTGCCACTCTTGCTATGAGGGCATTAAATTGTCAATTTCACATGATACAGTATCAAGAGCATTTGTTAGAAGAAACGCATAAGAAATTGTCTTCTTCTGAACCCCTTGACCGTAAATCCCTTCAGGATCTGGTACATAATTCCCAGCAGGTTATCAACCATTTCTTGCAGTGTGGTTATGATGCATTGGAAGCTTCGTGTAGGTCAGCAATGACAGGTGTTGTCATACGCAGGCATGCTTGGCTGAAGGAACAATCTCTGCCAGAACATGTTAAAGCTAAGCTTTTGGATGCTCCACTGGAAAAGCAAAAGTTATTTGGTTCCACTGCTCAAGACGTCCTAAAGAAATTTGAGGAAAAGGCAAAATCTGTGCAAACAGTTAAAGATTTTCTTCAAGTCCAACCACCTAGATTTAGCAGAAACTGGCCTTCCAAGAATTGGTCCTTTCCGGACACAGAAAGATTTCAGAGGGGCAGAAACAGGCGTGCCAGAGGTAGAGGCCAAGCTAGGGGCTCCTACCGAGGCCGTCAATGGCAACCTCCAATCCAGACAGGCAGTTCAGGATCTGCAACTGCTGCACAAGGATAAACTCAATGACTCTGCTTTGACTCCGCCAACCAGGGCTCAATTAGAAGCACCTTTGGGCGGAAAGCTTTCTTTATTCTCAAGAAATTGGCACAACATTACAAGAGACAAATGGACACTCCAAATAATAGACAACGGATACAGGTTCCATTTCCACACATTACCAAAAAGGAAAAGGCATACCAGGCCTGTCACCAAAACAAAGAACAGAGGCTTTGAAACAAATCTCAAACTTACTTCAAATGAAAGCCATAGAAAGAGTTCCTATTTCAGAACAAGGCCAAGGATTTTACTCCAGACTATTCCTTGTACCAAGAAAAGAGCATCAATGGAGACCTATTCTCGACTTGTCCGTACTGAATACTTATCTCATTGTGCCAAAATACAAAATGCTGACTCTACAGCAACTTCTTCCCATGCTGGGCAAGGGGTCTTGGCTGGTTACTCTAGACCTCAAGGAGGCATACCTGCATGTCCCTATCAGACAAAGTTGCAGAAGATACCTCAGATTTCTTGCAGGGTCAGAGCATTATCAATTCTCAGCATTGCCCTTTGGCTTATCTACTGCGCCCAGAGTATTCACGAAATGCCTGGCATCAGTAATAGCACACTGCAGACTCCAGGGGATTCATATCTACCCATATCTGGGCTACTGCTTTATACAAGCGGACAACCAACAAACTCTGATAAAGGACTTAAATTATGCCATCAATCTTCTACAGGCCTTGGGATATACAGTCAGCATGCACAAATCAAGGCTTGTTTCCATCCCAAAGAATAACCTTTCTGGGTGCGGATCTGGATACAACCACCCAAATGGCTTATCTCACAGAAGAAAAACAAAGTCAACTACCGGATTACTTCAAGAATCTGACAAGACAAACTCGGCTGACTGCAAGGAAAATCCTGCAGGCCCTGGGTTACATGGCATCCTGTATTCTTTTGATTCCACAAGCAAGGCTACATATGAGAAAGCTACAGTGGTACCTAAGGAGTTTATGGACTCAGCACAGTCACAATTTGGAAACTTTAATCCCACTCACCCCATGCCTTCACAAGGAATTTCTGTGGTGGGCTCAGGCCAGCCAGTCCAACAGAGGGCTGCCCTTCACAAAGCCAAAAACCTCCCAAACTATTACAACAGACGCTTCAGACCTAGGTTGGGGAGCACACATGCAGGGCAGAGGTATCCAAGGACAGTGGTCACGAAAGGAGCTGCACATGCACATAAATCAAAAAGAAGTGCTAGCAGTGATACATGCAATCGAGGCCTTCAAACTCTTTCTGCATCAAGGCCATCTACTAATAAGGACAGACAACACCACAGTTATGTGGTACATAAACAAGCAAGGTGGTACCCATTCTTACCCTCTGTGCAGGCTGGCAATGAATCTATGGGATCTTTCCTTGAAACTCAATATACAGCTACAAGCTCAGTTTGTGCCAGGGAAGGACAATATACTGGCGGACAGCTTAAGCAGAAATATCATGGATGCACACGAATGGATGCTGCACCCAGACATTTTCCAACAGATAACACAATTTTGGGGGAGCCCGGACATAGATCTATTTGCATCCCCCCACAATCATCAACTAAAGAAATTCTGCTCAAGGACATACCACCCACAAGCGTGGAAAGTGGACGCTCTCTCTTTCAGCTGGAGAAATCTGACAGTGTATGCATTCCCTCCCATTCCATTAATGACCAAGGTGTTACTGAAGATCAGGGCAGAGCAGCCAAAAGTGATCCTGATAGCTCCGGACTGGCCAAGACAGCACTGGTACCCACTGCTAAGGAGCTTGTCACGTACGAAGCCATGGCCCCTACCTCTATGGCCACTTCTCCTGACACAGCACAACTACAAAACTCTACATTCCAACCTGAAAACATTGCAACTAACAGCCTGGAGAATACCTTGACTCCTCTACAGGATAAGCTATCCCACAGAGTAAAGAATATTATTCTGGAAGCTCGCCGCCCTTCCACAAGGAAGGCATGTTCAGCAAAATGGAAAAGATTTCTCATCTGGAACACCACAAAGGGCCTAGATGCGACAAAGATGAACATGGCACATATCCTGGAATATTTGGCAGAAATGTTCCACAATGGACTGTCTTACTCTTCTATTAAGATTCATGCTTCAGCAATTTCAGCAGAGTACAATACTGACCCTCCTGTCTTTTCTCATCCTCTCCTAAGACAGTTTCTAAGGGGAATCAAAAACATCAAACCTCCTAGGAAACCTCCTCTACCTGCTTGGGACCTTAACTACGTGTTGGAAAAACTAACACTGCCTCCATTTGAGCCAGCAGCATCTGCAGATCTACAGTACCTCTCATGGAAGACTGATTTCCTTCTGGCAATAACCTCAGCAAGAGTAGTTTTGGAATTGCAGGCCCTGATGGCAGTTCAGCCCTTTATTATTTTCGATCAGGATAGAGTTTCATTAAGAACTAATCCTACTTTTATGCCAAAGGTGGTACCCAGGGTTTCATTGAATCAAGCTATTCAATTGCCTACCTTCTTCCCAAATCCACAAAACAAAGGGGAGAAACTGCTGCACACCTGGACATTCACAGACAGTTGCGCTACTACTTGGACAGAACTAAAGGTTTCAGAAAAACTGACCAGCTGCTGGTAGCATATGCTGCTGGTACTCAAGGAAAAGCAATTTCCAAACAGACAATTTCAAAATGGATAGGAAATTGCATCCGCTTTTGTTACTCATTTCATGGAAAGACTGTACCAGCTAACATTAGACCTCATTCTACGAGAGCCATAGCCACCTCCACAGCCTTCTTAAGAGGGGTGGCTACAAAAGACATTTTAGAAGCTGCCACATGGAGCTCCGTGCATACATTTGCCAAGCATTACAATTTACCTTTATATTCCAGATCCAGAGCAGGCTTTGCTTCGGCTGTCCTGCAAGGTATCTTAGCTACACCATCCTTTTCCTAGTACTTCCACCCCCAGATTGGCTATGGTATTCTAACCATATGTGATGACTGCAGATGCATCCTTGAAGGACATAGTACGGTTTTGTACCTACCATAAATGTAGATGTCCGATAGGTATGCATCTGCAGTCAGGTTTACCCTCCCTCCTTCCCCTCTGTGGTACTCCTAGGGTGCTTACCTCTCTATTAGCTAGCTGGGGGATCTATTATGGTGTATTTGTTTATACATATATATATATTTTTTTGCAAATGTTTGGATTTTTTACTGCATTTTTCCAAATTTAGCCTTTCTAGAGGGCATCTGGCATCTGGAGCAAGAAAAACTGAGGAACATGGCGTCGGCTGACGCTTTTATACCCCAGGCGTTGTGACGTCGGGGAGGGAGCGACATCAGCCGACGCCGGACCCAGACTTTGGAATCCGGCCGACCAAAGGGCTGCCTGAGGCAAACCAACCCATATTTGATGACTGCAGATGCATACCTATCGGACATCTACATTTATGGTAGGTACAAAACTGTACTTTTTGGTGAAACCTTGCATACTCTTAGGGAGCATTTTCGCTGGGAAAGCCAGGATTACTCTGACTCTAAAAAGAGGCTTAGGGATTTCTTACTCCTGCCCCAACATGGACCTTTAGCTATCCCTCCTGTACTGGATGTTGTTGATGATGCCTTTTTGGAATCTAGCTTGGCCCCTGACTCTTTACCTCATGCTCCCAAAAAATCAGATAGATATTACAGGGTTCCTGACTCTCACAAGTTCCTTTTTAAAAATATTACTGCGGTTCCTGAGACCATTTCACAGGGACCCAAGGGCATTAAGGCTACTATTGCCAAAAATCCTACCCCCTCTGATGGAGATTCCAGGGCACTGGATAGATGAAGTAAGAAGGTTTACACTTCTGCAACCTTGGCCATTAGGGCCTTAAACTGCCAGTTTCATATGTCAAAGTATCCGCAGTGTATTATTGGATTCCTTAAACAGAAAATGATGTTGATTCCTGACTGTGCTGAAAATAAAGATTTAGAAGATTTAATGCATTCTGCTGAACAAGTTTGTAAACGTACTTTGCAATGTGGTTTTGATTCACTAGAGACATCTTGCAGGGCTGCTGTCACCGGGTCTGTACTTAAAAGGCATGCTTGGCTTAAGGAGCAATCTTTGCAAGATCATGTTGAAGCTAAATTGCTGGATACTCCCATAAAAGACTGCCTGTTTGGCAACAAAGCAGTAGTACTTATAAAGATGGAGGAAAACGCTAAATTTATGTAAACTGTTAAAGATTTCCTGCAAGTACAGCTTCCCAGATTTAGTAGACATTGGCCCTCTAAGAATTGGTCCTTTTCTGCCTCTTCCAGGCCATCAGTCCAAACCCAGAACCAGCAGAACACCCAGGCTTCTGTCCCAAGGTACTCACAGGACTAAGCAGTGGGGGGCTCCCACTTCCAAAGCAGGGAGTAGTAAGACTCCCCCCTATGGTAAACTGTTTCAGTGACTTAACTTTAAAACTTCCAAGCCCTGCTCAACTGACTGCTCCTTTAGGGGGAAAGATTGCCCTGCAGACAAGAAATTGGGAACCTCATTACCCAGGACAAATGGGTTTTAAATTTAGTTTCCCAAGGATACATTTTCCACTTCCACACCTTACCAACACCAAACGGTTGGCCAGATCTACCCCCAAATCAGTGGGCAGAGGCTCAAAAGCAAGATGGTCTTTGTGTTTCACTGTTGCAGTCATCACATTTGGGGTAATCTGCTGGCAGGTTGCCCTCAGTCGACCTGAATTCCGAAGTCTTGGGTCCTGCGTCAGTTGCTGTCTCCTCTTCCATGACGTCAGGTCGTTGGGGGGTATAAAACATGCAGCCAACGCTATTTTCTTTTGTCTTTCTTGCCTAGCAGTGCCCGAAGCAGAAGCATTTCGCAAGTGCCGGTCAGCCGACTACTGAAATATTCGAGTTTGAGTTTCAGAACCGAAGTCTTCACTAAAGCGAAGTACCCCATTGGGGAAAGTTTTTCTTGCTTTTTGCCGATGTCAGAAAAAGTTAATAATTGTATTACTTGTGGGAAGCAAATACCTCATAAGGATTTCCATTTATACTGTATTCCTTGCCTAGGCCCTGATCACAACGTGCCTGGCTGTCGGTTTTGTGCTAGATTTAACCAACACACTATTAAGTGCCGGTATATTTTTGCGTCAAAGTATTTTGGAAACAGATTTAAATACCCAAAAATGTTGTTGGATAGCAAAAAAACGCAAAGAAAAGGACAGAGAAAGGCAGTTGAGATCCAAAACCGAAGACGTTTCTCCTAAGCCAGTCGCCGGTGCGCTGGTACTCAGTGAGGTGCTTTCGCAGCCCCTGATACCCTCTACCTTAGAGTCGCAGGCCTCTACCGACACCCATGTGGAGTCCGGCATGCCACAAGATACTCAAGGTATTGGACCAACGGATGTATCTCCCTCAGATGGGTCTGGAGCCGCTGAGCAGGCACCGGCTTCTGAGGGTGTATTCAGACCTCAACATTTGTATATCAAACCAACGACAACTGCAAAACCAAAGACAAAAGCATGAGCCACGTGTACAGGCCTTTATGCCTAAAAAACAGATTATCAAAATGGCTGAAGACCTTATTACCTTGATCAGGGGTACCCATCTCCCTCCTGATAAGAGGCCTAGGTAAGACACTGATTATGAATCTTCAGATCAGGTTTCTGTTTCTTCTGATTCCTCTTCTGATCAGGAATTATCTATACCTCCCTATGAGGATTCTGATGCTGAGGAGTCTGTTCCATCTGCATCTCCTGAGGATTATTCATTTGGAGAAATATTGCATACTTTGAGGGAGCATTTTCACTGGGAGAGTCATGACTTCTCATAATCAAAAAAGAGGCTCATGGATTTCTTTCTTCTCCCTCAGAACAGGCTTTTAGCCATTCTCCCTGTTTTAGACATTGTGGATGATGTGTTTTTGGAGTCAAGCTTGACCCCCTGACTCCTTACCTCCAGCTCCCAGTAAGCCTGACAGATATTACAGGGTCCCTGATTCTCACAAATTTTTATTTAGAAACCCTGCTGCTGATCCTGAAACTATTTCACAGGGTCCAAAGAGAGTTAAGGCTTCAACAGCAAAAAATCCTACCCCCTCTGACAGAGATTCAAGGGCACTGGACAGATGGGGGGGAAAAAGGTTTATACATCTGCAACCTTGGCAATCAGGGCCTTAAACTGTCAATTTCATATGCTTAAGTACCAGCAACATGTTATGGGATTGCTGAAACAGAAAATGATGTTGATTTCAGAATGTGCAGAAAATAAAGAATTGCAGGAATTATTGCATGCGGCTGAGCAAGTTGGAAAGCATACTTTGCAATGTGGTTTTGATTCCTTAGAGGCCTCCTGCAGGGCCGCAGTTACTGGATCTGTGATTAGGAGGCATGCCTGGTTAAAGGAACAAAGTTTGCCTGATCATGTTAAAGCTAAATTGCTAGATGCACCTTTACAGCATGTTTCTCTGTTTGGTATTAAGGTAGTAGAAGTTTTAAAGAAAATGGATGACAAAGCTAAGTCTTTGCAAACTGTAAAAGACTTCTTACAAGTGCAGCCACCAAGATTCAGTAGATACTGGCCTACAAAAAAGTGGTCCTTTCCAGTGTCAGACAGAGCTCAAAGGGGTAAATCCAGACGCCCTAAGGGTTCCAGATACCAAGCGCAAGACTCGTACAGGTCAAAGCAATGGGGCGCATCCACCTCCAAATCTGGGGGAGATAAAGCGCAAACCTACAGAAAGCAATCCCAATGACTTCCCTCTGCCTACTCCAAGCACTTATCTTTTGGCAGCACCCATAGGGGGAAAATTATTACTTTTTGCTCAAAATTGGCAGTTAATAACCCAGGACAAGTGGGTACTAAACATCGTATCACAGGGATACAGATTCCATTTCCACACTCTGCCAATGGCATATCGTTGGCCAGATCTGCCAAAAAATCAATGGGCAGAGGCACAGAAACAGGTTACGTCCCTCATGGATATGGGGGCCATTCAGACAGTACCAGAACAGGAAAAAGGACAAGGTTTTTACTCAAAACCTTTCTTGGTACCCAGAAAGGACAAGGCTTGTCGGCCAATACTGGATTTATCGATTTTGAACACATACCTGGACATTCCAAAATTCAAAATGCTGACTTTGCAGCAGCTTCTGCCCATGCTGGGCAAGAATGCTTGGCTGGTGACTTTAGACCTAAAAGAGACATACCTGCATGTCCCATTAAGACAGTTATGCAGAAGATACCTCAGATTCAAGGCTGGTTTAATGCATTACCAATTCTCTGCACTGCCCTTTGGCTTATCTACTGTGCCCAGGGTCTTTACAAAGTGTCTGGCATCAGTAATTGCATTTTGCAGACAAAGAAGTATTCAAATATATCCTTACTTGGACGACTGTCTCTTTCAAGCAGAGAACAAGGACACTCTTCTACGACACCTGGTGTTTGTGAAAAGGCTTCTAACATGCCTAGGGTACACAGTAAACGAAAATAAATCATAGCTGGTACCCTCTCAAAAGATAACATTCCTGAGTGCAAGTTTAAGTACAACTGCCCAGATGGCTTACGTCACGCCAGACAAAGGCAACTAACTACTTACTTCAAACTGATGGCAACAAAAACCCAGTCTTCTGCAAGACTAATTCTGCAGGCTCTGGGCTTCATGGCATCCTGCATCCTACTAATTCCATATGCAAGACTGCATATGAGGAAATCTCAATGGTACCTAAAAAGTTTATGGAGTCGACATTCACACAGTCTGGAAACAATGAATGTTCTTCGTGTTTCACTGTTGCAGTCATTACATTTGGGTAATCCTGCTGGCAGGTTGCCCTCAGTCGGCTTGAATTCCCAAATCTTGGGTCCTGCATCGGTTGCTGCCGCCTCTTCCCTGACATCAGGTCATCAGGGGTATAAAAGATGCAGCCGACGCCATTTTCTTCAGTCTTTCTTGCCACACAGTGCCCGAAGCAGAAGCAGTTCGCAAGTGCCAGTCGGCCGACTCCTGAGATTTTCGTGTTTGAGTTTCAGATCCGAAGTCTTCATTAAACTAAGTACCCCGTTGAAGAAACTTTTTTCTTGCTCCAGACCGATGTCAGAAAAAGTTAATAATTGTATTTCTTGTGGAAAGCAAATACCTCATAAGGACTTTCATTCTTAATGTATTCCTTGCCTAGGCCCTGACCATGACATTTCAAGTTGTTGTTTTGTGCTAGATTTAACCAACGTACTATTAAGCGTCTGTATGATTTTGCATTAAACTATTTTGGGAGCAGATTTAATTATAAAATGACATCTGATAGCTATCCGACTATTGGAGTTCGCAAAAAACGGAAAGAAAAGGATAGACAACCGAGACCCAAAACCGACAACAAAGCTTCTCCTAAGCCAGTCGCCGGTTCTCAGTGAGGTGCTTTGGCAAGCCCTGACACCTGCTACGTTAGAGTCACAGGCCGCTAACGACTCTCACGTGGAGTCGGCTATGCCATGGAATCTCAAAGTATTGGAGCCGCGGACACTATTCCCTCAGATGGGTCTGGAGCCGCTGAGTAGGCACTGGCTTCTGAGGGTGTATTCAGACCTAAACATCTATATATTAAACAGACTCCAAAAGGCAAAGACTAAAGCACCTTCAAAGACAAACAAGCTCAAGATCCACATGGACAGGCCTCCATGCCCAAAAAACAGATGCTGTAAATGGCCGAAGACTTGATTACCTTGATTAGGGGTTCCCATGCCCCTCCTGATAAGCGGCCTAGGCAAGAGACAGACTATGAATCTTCAGATCAGATTTCCGTTTCTTCTGATTCCTCTTCTGATCAGGAATATTCACCCCCCCCCATGAGGAATCTGATGCTAAAGAATCTATTCCTTCAGCTTCTTTTCCTGAGGACTATTCTTTTGGGGAAACCTTGCATACCATGAGGGAGCATTTCCACTGGGAGAGCCAAGATTTTTCAGAATCTAAAAAGAGGCTCAGGGACTTCCTCTTACTACCTCAACACAGGCCTCTTGCCATGCCACCTGTGTTAGACATTGTAGATGATGTGTGTTTCAGAGTCTAGTCTGACCCCTGACTCTCCTTACCTCCAGCTCCTGTTAAGCCTGACAGATATTTCAGGGTTCCTGACTCTCATAAATTCCTTTTCAAAAACCCTACTACAGACCCAGAGACTATTTCACAGGGTCCCAAAGGGGTTAAGGCTTCCGCTGCAAAAAAACCCTACCCCCTCTGACAGATTCTAGGGCACTGGATAGATGGGGAAAAAGGTTTACACATCTGCTACCTTGGCTATAAGGGCCTTAAACTGTCAGTTTCATATGCTCAAATATCAGCAGCATGTAATGACATTGCTTAAACAGAAAATGATGTTAAACTCTGAATGCACAGAAAACAAGGAAATGCAGGATTTATTGCATGCAGCTGAACAAGTTGGATAGCATACTTTGCAATGTGGTTTTGATTCTCTGGAGGCCTCCTGCAGGGCTGCAGTTACGGGTTCTGTAATTAGGAGACTTGCTTGGTTAAAGGAACAAAGTCTTCCTGATCATGTCTAAGTTAAATTATTAGATGCACCTTTACTTTGTTTGGTGTTAAGGCAGAAGAGGTGTTAAAGAAAATGGAGGACAAAGCTAAATCTATGCAAACTGTCAAAGATTTTTTCAGGTTCAGCCATCTAGGTTTAGTAGACACTGGCCTACAAAGAATTAGTCCTTTCCAGTGTCACAGACCTCAAAGGGGCAGATCCAGATGCCCTAGAGGCATATCCCAGGCGGAAGGTTCATACAGGTCAAAGCAATGGGGTGCTTCTACCTCCAGAAGTGGAGAAGACAAATCACAACCATACAGGAAACAGTCCCAGTGACTTCCCCCTCCCTGCACCAAGAACTTATCTCCAGGCAGCACCATTAGGGGGAAAAACAGCACTTTTTTCTCAAAATTGGCACATTATAACCCAGGACACGTGGGTTCTAAACAGTGTCACAAGGCTACAAGTTTCACTTCCATACCCTGCCAAAGGCAAATGATTGGCCAGATCTGCCAAAACATCGATGGACAGAGGCACAAAAACAAGTCTCATCCCTCATGGACATGGGGACTATTCAGCAAGTACCACAGCAAGAGCAGGGACAAGGATTTTACTCAAGACTGTTCTTGGTACCCAGAACGGACAAAGCCTGGAGACCAATACTGGACCTATCTATTCTAAACACATTCCTGGATATTCCAGAATTCAAAATGTTGACCTTGCAGCAGCTCCTGCCCATGCTGGGCAAAGAGGCTTGGCTCGTGACTTTAGACCTAAAAGAGGCATGCCTACATGTCCCAATCAGGCAATTGTGTAGAAGATACCTCAGATTCAAGGCTGGCTCAATGCATTACCACTTCTCTGCACTGCCCTTTGGCTTATCTACTGCGCCCAGGGTCTTTACAAAGTGCCTGGCACCAGTAATTGCTTTCTGCAGACAGAGGAATACAAATATATCCTTACTTGGACAACTGCCTAATTCAAGCTGAGAACAAGGACATTCTACTGCAGCATCTGGCATTTGTGAAAAGACTTTTAACTTACCTAGGGTACGCAGTCAACGAAAATAAATCAAAACTAGTACCCCCACAAGAGATAATATTCCTGGGTGCAAGCTAAAATACAACTGCCCAGATGGCTTATCTCATGCCAGACAAAGGCAACTGACTACCTACTTCAAAACATTGGCAACAAAGGCCCAGTTATCTGCAAGAAAAATTCTGCAGGCTTTGGGCTTCATGGCATCCTGCATCCTACTAATTCCATATGCAAGACTGCATATGAGGAAACTTCAATGGTACCTAAAAAGTGTCTGGACACAACAGGAGTTTCGATGGTGGGTAAAGGCTTGTCACCAAAACAAGGGACAGCCATTCACATTACCCCCAACCAGGCAGAACCTAACAACGGATGCATCAGATTATACCTGGGGGGCCCACATGGCAGGAAGATGCATTCAGGGCACCTGGTCCACAAACCAAATGCTTCTATATATCAATCAAAGAGAGATTCTTGCTGTTCAAAATGCCCTGACAGCCTTCAAGGACCTACTTCATCCAGGACAACTACTGATAAAGACAGACAGCACCACGGTCATCTAGTGTATAAACAAGCAGGGGGGCACACATTCCTACCCCCTTTGCAGACTAGCAATGACTTTTTGGGAGACAGCATTGACTTGCCAAGTTCATCTGCAGGCACAATTCCTGCCAGGAAAGGAAAATACTCTGGCAGACGAGCTTAGCAGAAATCTCATGGATCCCCACGAGTGGCAGCTGGATCCACAAATATTCAGCATGATAACAAGGAAATGGGGATGCCCGGACATAGATCTATTTGCCTCCCCTCACAACTACCAACTAAAAAGATTCTGCACAAGGACTTATCACAGACAAGCATGGAAAGTGGACGCCTTATCTTTCAACTGGAAAAACCTGTCAGTATATGCTTTTCCTCGACTGTCTCTCCTCCCCAAGGTACTCCTAAAGGTCAGACAGGAGAAACCAAAAATGATACTGATTGCCCCACACTATCCCCGCCACTACTGGTGTCCGATCTTAAGGAACTTGTCTCAGTGCCCAGCCTGGGCCTTACCTCAAATACCTCATCTACTGCCCCAGCAAAACAGTCGGATCCTGCACAGCCAACTCAGGACTCTAAACCTGGCAGCATGGCAGATTATGTAGCCATACAAAGCACAACTCTCAGTAAAGCTGTGATGGATGTCATTCTGGAAGACAGAAGGCCTAGTACTAGGAAATCTTATGCTGGAAAATGGAAAATTTAAGGCCTCCAAGGAGATCACCAATACCTCCATGGGACCTCAATTATGTCTTGGAAAAACTCACCTTCCCTCCACTTGAGCCAGCTGCTACTGCTGATATAAAGATTTTATCCTGGAAAACAGCTCTGCTCCTAGCAATAACTTCTGCAAGACGAGTGTCAGAGCTACAGGCACTCATGGCTGTGGAACCTTTTATCATTTTTTATCCAGACAGGGTCTCTCTGAGGACAAACCCAACATTTATGCCTAAGGTGATGTCCAGTGTGGCCCTTAACCAAACTATTAATTTGCCAACTCTTTATCCAAATCCACAGAACAAGGGGGAGAGAATTCTGCATTCTTTGGACGTACACAGCTTAGATTCTATTTGGACAAAACTAAAGTTTTCAGGAAGACGGAGCAATTACTAGTGGTATATTCTGCAGGATCACAAGGAAAGGCCATCTCCAAGCAGACTATTTCAAAGTGGATAGGCCACTGCATTCATTTCTGCTATTCACAACATGGCAAGCCAGTGCCTAAGGGCATTAGGCCACATTCAACCAGAGCTGCAGCCACTTCAGCAGCCTTTCTCAGAGGAGTTCCAACTAAAGACATTTTAGAGGCTGCTACTTGGAGTTCAGTGCACACCTTTACAAAGCATTATCATCTGCCACTTTACTCTAAATCCAGGGCAGGCTTTGCCACTGCAGTTCTGCAGGGCCTCATAGCCGCTCCTAATGCTGTTTAGCCCCAGCCTCACAACCATAGTTTTGGGACTCTACCCCAAATGTAATGACTACAACAGTGAAACATGAAGAACATAGTACAGCTGTGTACATAAATGTAGATGTTCGAGTGTATTCACTGTTGCAGTCCAGGTTACCCACACACCATCCCCCTTAATTCTGCTGGAACTTATCTTTCCTTCTCTGATCTATACAACCTATGTGGTGTATTTGCTTGTAGATGAAGGTAAAGATTATATTGGTGCATGTATGTTTTTTACACACACACACACACACACACACACACATATATATATATATATATATATATATATATATATATATATATATATATATATATATATATATATATATATATATATAAAAATTTTGGCTACCCTTTAGAGGGCACCTGCCATGTGGGGCAAGAAAAATTTAAGAAAATGGCGTCGGCTGCATCTTTTATACCCCTGATGACCTGACGTTAAGCAAGAGGCGCCAGCAACCGACGCAGGACCCATGACTTTGGAATTCAGGCCAACTGAGAGCAACCTGCCAGCAGGATTACCCAAATGTAATGACTGCAACAGTGAATACACACTCTAACATCTACAATTATGGTATGTGTACACAACTGTACTTTCCTCTCATTCACTGCCTGCAACTGGAGTTTCTGTGGTGGGCAAAGGCCTATCACCAAAACATGGGACGGCCCTTCACTCTACCCCCTTCCAGCCAATCCTTAACAGACGCATCAGATTATGCCTGGGGAGCCCACATGGCAGAAAAATGCATTCAGGGCATATGGGCACCAAAACAAATGCATCTACATATCAACCAGGAAGAGATGCTAGCTGTTCAAAATGCCCTAACAGCCTTCAAGGACTTACTTCATCCAGGGCAACTACTGATAGACGGACAACACCACAGTCATGTGGTATATAAACAAGCAAGGGGGCACACACTCATACCCCCTTTGCAGATTAGCCATGGCACTGTGGGACACAACTTTGACCTACCAAATACATCTTCAAGCTCAATTCCTGCCAGGAAAACAAAACACTCTGGCAGACTTAAGCAGAAACCTTATGGATCCTTACGAGTGGAAACTAAATCCACAAGTCTTCAACATTATAACAGAGAAATGGGGGAGTCCAGACATAGATCTATTTGCTTCTCCTCAAAATTATCAACTGAAAAGATTCTGCACAAGGACTTATCGCAGACAAATATGGAAAGTGGACGCCCTACCCTTAAGTTGGAAAAAATCTGTCAGTTTACGCCTTTCCTCCTCTGCCTCTTCTACCTGAGGTACTCCTAAATGTCAGACGAGAAGCTAAAGATGATGTTAATTCCCCCGGACTGGCCCCGCCAATACTGGTACCCAGTCCTAAGGAACTTGTCTCAAATCCCAGCTTGGACCTTGCCTCAAAGACCACAACTACTGTCCCAGCAAAACAATCAGATCCTGAACAATCAACTACAGACTCTGAACCTGGCAGCATGGCTAATCATGTAATCATACAAACGACACCTCTCAGTAAAGCTGTGATGGATGTCATTTTGGAAGCCAGAAGGCCTAGTACTAGAAAATCTTATGCTGACAAATGGAAGAGATTCTGTGCTTGGAATCAAGCACAATGAACTGATACAGCAGAACCACATATTCCTTAGATATTACAATACCTAACTGAGATGCTTGACAAAGGCCTTTCTCATCAGTCAAAATCCATGCCTGTGCCATTTCGGCTCATTACAATACAGAGCCACTAATCTTTTCTCATCCTTTACTAAAGCAGTATCTTAGTGGAGCCAAAAATTTAAGGCCTCTTAGATCACCATTACCTGCATGGGACCTCAATTATGTGTTGAAAAGCTCACCCTGCCTCCATTTGAACCAGCTGCTACTGCTGATATAAAGTTCTTATCATGGAAGACAGCCCTGCTACTAGCAATTACTTCAGCAAGAAGAGTTTCAGAGCTACAGGCCCTCATGGCTGAAGAGCCTTTTGTCATATTTTACCCAGACAGGGTGGCTCTGAGGACAAATCCTACTTTTATGCCTAAGGTGATTTCCAGTGTGGCTCTTAACCAAACAATTCATCTGCCAACCTTTTATCCAAATCCACAGAACAAAGGGGAGAAAATTCTGCATTCCATGGACGTACACATCTAAGATTCTGCTTGAGCAGGACTAACACTCTAAGTAAAACTGAGCAATTACTAGTGTCATATGCTGCAGAATCAGAAGGAAAGGCTATTTCAAAGCAGACAATTTCAAAGTGGATAAGCCACTGCATCCATTTCTGCTATTTACACCATGGTAAACCTGTGCCCAAGGGCATTAGGTCTCATTCCACCAGAGCTGCAGCTACTTCAGCAGCCTTTCTCAGAGGAGTACCAACCAAAGACATTCTAGAGGCTGCTACTTGGAGTTCTGTTCACACCTTTACAAAGCATTACCATTTGCCTCTCTACTCTGTCCAGGGAAGGCTTTGTCACTGCAGTGCTGCAGGGCCTTAGAGTCGCACCTAATGCTGTTTAGCTCCAGCCCCCCAACCATAGCTTTGGGATTCTACCCAACTGTAATGACAGTGAAACACGAACATAGTACAGTTGTGTACACTTACCATAAATGCAGATGTTCGAGTGTATTCACTGTTGCAGTCCAGGTTACCCTCCCGCCATCCTCCTGTCATTCTAAAGTTTCTTTCCTTCTCTATCTTCTAAAACCTATATGGTGTATTTGCTTGTAGTTGAAGGTAAAGTTTATATTGTTGAATGTGTGTGTGTGTGTGTATAGATATATATATATATATATATATATATATAGATATATAGATATATATATATATATATATATATATATATATATATATATATATATATATATAGATATATATAGATATAGATATATATATATATATATATATATATATATATATATATATATATATATATATATATATATATATATATGTGTGTGTGTGTGTGTGTATATATATATATATATATATATATATATATATATATATATATATATATATATATATATATATATATATATACTATATTGATTCCTTTTTGGGGATACCTGACATCGGGGGCAAGAAAGACTAAAGAAAATGGCGTCAGCTGCATGTTTTATACAAAAACCAACAACAGTTCGCTGTGGAGAACCAAATAAGGGTACAGACCAAGTACCAAGAAGTAGTTTTAAGTACCAAAGAAAAGTTTTTATTGTCCAAATACCCGTTCCTGAAAAAACGCTCTGACCAGAAGCCATTGCTACAATTGATTGACATGCTGTGGTGAGCAATTCAACCAGTTGCGATAACTGGCCAATCACCTTCTTGAGCTCACCCTTCTCCCCGCCTCGAAAATCCATCTCGGTCTCGGCCCCTGAGAACTCCGCCATCCCAAAAAGAACAAAAACCCAGTCAAGAGGTGAAAGCGAACAACAATTACCAAAACCAACAAAAGTTTGCTGTGGAGAACCAAATAAGGGTACAGACCAAGTACCAAGAAGGTTGAATTGCTCACCCCAGCATGTCAATCAATTGTAGCAATGGCTTCTGGTCGGAGTGTTTTTTCAGGAACGGGTATTTGGACAATAAAAACTTTTCTTTGGTACTTAAAACTATTTCTTGGTCTGTACCCTTATTTGGTTCTCCACAATGAACTTTTGTTGGTTTTGTTAATTGTTGTTCACTTTCATCTCTTGACTGGGTTTTTGTTCTTTTTGGGATGGCGGAGTTCTCAGGGACCGAGATGGATTTTCGAGGCGGGGAGAAGGGTGAGCTCCAGAAGGTGATTGACCAGTTATCGCAACTGGTTGAATTGCTCACCCCAGCATGTCAATCAATTGTAGCAATGGCTTCTGGTTGGAGCGTTTTTTCAGGAATGGGTATTTGGACAACAAAAACTTTTCTTTGGTACTTAAAACTACTTCTTGGTACTTGGTCTGTACCCTTATTTGGTTCTCCACAGCGAACTTTTGTTGGTTTTGGTAAGTTTTGGTAATTGTTGTTCGCTCTCATCTCTTAACTGGGTGCATGTTTTGTACCCCTGACGACTTGACGTCATGGAAGAGGCGACAACAACCAACGCAGGACCCAAGACTTTGGAATTCAGGCCGACTGAGGGTAGCCTGCCAGCAGATTACCCAAATGTAATGACTGCAATATTCAATGTACTCTAACATCTACATTTATGCTAAGTGTACACAACTGTACTTTATGTGGTACATAAACAAGCAGGGGGGAACTCCTACTCATACCCTCTCTGCAGACTAGCTATGGCTCTGTGGAACACAGCCTTGAGCTATCAAGTGCACCTACAGGCTCAATTCCTGCCAGGAAAGCTAAATACACTGGCAGACGAATAAGCAGAAATCTCATGGA
Organism: Protopterus annectens; assembly: GCF_019279795.1. Taxonomy (NCBI): domain Eukaryota; kingdom Metazoa; phylum Chordata; order Ceratodontiformes; family Protopteridae; genus Protopterus; species Protopterus annectens. Next base: position 1,408,741,316 of record NC_056728.1, on the reverse strand, counting down.
CCCACACTAGTGGAAATTGGAACCAAAGATATTCAACATGTTAAGAAACAAATGGCGGAGCCAAGAGATAGACCTGTTTGCTTCCCCCCAGAACTACCAATTGGACAAATTCTGCACAAGGACTCCCCACAAACAAGCTTGGAAAGTGGATGCCCTGTCCTTCACCTGGAAAAAGCCATCAGTTTATGCCTTTCTTCCTCTGCCTCTCGTCTTCAGGTACTACTAAAGATCAAAGAGGACAAGCTAAAGACTAGCTACGCCAACACTGGTACCCCCTCTTGCGCAGTGTGTCACTGCTGGCAACATGGCGACTGCCGCAGACCCCTACCCTGCTGTCCCAGCAGGAGGGCCAGATTCTGCACCCTCCGCTTCAATCCCTGAACCTGGCAGCCTGGCTAATTACCTGATCTCTCCATTACCATCCCTCAGTAAACAAGTGTTGGATGTCATTCTGGAGGCAAGGAGGCCTAGTACTAGAAAATCTTATGCTGAAAAATGGAAAAGGTTCTGTTCCTGGAACCAAACTCTGGGGATGGGCACAGCAGCACCCAATTTACCTCAGATTCTTCAATATTTAACTGAGATGCTCCACAAGGGCCTTTCCTTTTCCTCCATCAAAATTCATGCCTCAGCCATTTCAGCTCATTACAACACGGAACCACCCCTCTTCTCTCATCCACTGCTCAAGCAGTTCCTCAGAGGGGCCAAAAATTTAAGACCACCCAGGAGATCCCCAACTCCAGCCTGGGACCTTAACTTTGTATTGGAAAAACTCACTCTACCTCCTTTTTAGCCACCTGCAAGTGCAGAGCTGAAATTCCTTTCTTGGAAAACAGCCTTCCTTTTAGCCATCACTTCAGCAAGAAGGGTGTCTGAATTACAGCCTCTTATGGCAGTGGAACCTTTCATCATCTTTCATGTGGACAGGGTGCCCCTCAGGAAAAATCCCTCCTTCATGCCCAAGGTGGTATCCAGTGTGGCTCTTAATCAGTCCATTCATTTGCCAACCTTCTTTTCTAATCCACAGAACAAAGGGGAATATGTACTGCACTTCTTAGATATGCACAGGCAACTTAGATTTTACTTGGACAGGACTAAACCTCTCAGGAAATCTGAACAGCTGCTGGTTGCATTTGCTGAAGGGACAGAGGGGAAGATCATTTCAAAGTAAACCATTTCTAAATGGATAGGCCATTGCATTCATTTCTGCTATAAGCACCATGGAAAACCTACCCCACAGGGGGATAAGTCCACATTCAACCAGGGCTGCATTTACCTCCACAGCCTTTCTCAGAGGTGTCCCTACCAGAGACATTGTAGAAGCTGCTACCTGCAGTTCTTTACATACTTTCACCAAGCATTACCATTTGCCAATTTTCTTTAAATCCAGAGCTGGCTTTGCCACTGCAGTCTTGCAGGGCCTTATAGTTGGTCCTACTGCTGTCCTCCTCCCATCGTTAGATTTGGGAATCTACCCAAATGTGATTACTGCAACAGTGAAACATGAAGAACATAGTATAGTAGCGTACACTTGCCATAAATGTAGATGTTGCACTGTTGCAGTCTTGGTTACCCTCCCTCCAGCCCCCTGACTTCTTTTGGCTGTACCTCTATTGTTTACTATGCTTAAAGCTTTTTGGTGTATTTGCTTTTTTGTTGGAGGTGTTACCTTGTATTATATACAATTGCTTCCCATTATGGGGGCACCTGACATCTGGGGCAAGAAAAACTGATGTAATGGCGTCGGCTGCATGATTTATACCCCTGACTACCCGACGTCATGGAAGTTGAGACCGCAACCGATGCAGGACCCAGGACTTTGGTAATCAGGCTGTCTGAGGGCTACTGCAAGCAGATAACCCAAGTGTGATGACTGCAACAGTGAATTCACTCGAACATCTACATTTATGTTCAGTGTACACAACTGTACTTTCTTCGTGTTTCACTGTTGCAGTCATCACGCTTGGGTTATCTGCCTGCAGGTAGCCCTCAGTTGGCCCGAATACCAGAGTCTTGGGATTTCTGCGTCGGATGCTGTCTCTTCTTCCATGACATCAGGTCTTCAGGGGTATGAAACATGCAGCCGACACCATTACATCAGCTTTTCTTGCCACACGAGAGCCAGAAGCAGTTCACAAGTGTCGGTCAGCCGCTACCTGAAATTTTCATTTTTCGAGTTTCAAACCTGAAGTTTTATAAAGCCAAGTACCCCGTTGGGGATCCTTTTTTCTTGCTCTAACCGATGTCAGAAAAAGTTAACAATTGTCTTGCTTGTGGAAAGCAAATACCTCAGAGATTTTCATTCTTACTGCATCACCTGTTTAAGCCCAGACCACGACGTTCCTCACTGTAGATCTCGTGCCTTGTTCAACTCCCGAACTATTTGTCGTCCTGCTCTTTGTCACTAAATTCTTTCGCTTTCATTCTCTGTATTCCGAAATGGCTTAGTTAAGCCATCTGACTACCGATCGTCCAAAAAAAACATAAGGATAAAGACAGACAGACCGCATAGGTCCAAAACTACAGATGATGCTTCTGTTAAGCTAGTCGCCAGTTCGCTGGTACTCAGTGAGGCACTTTCGCAGCCCCTGATACCCGCTTCAATAGATTTGCAGGCCTCTACTGAGACCCATTCGGAGTCCGGTATGCTGCGAGAAGATTCTTTGACTATGGAACCTGCAGATGTCCCTACCCTGGGTGAGTCCGGAGTGCTATGCAGGCTCCGGTTTCTGAGGGTGTATTCAGGCCTTCCGATGTTAATATTACATCGACTACTTTGTTTTCGACTAAATCTACTGAATTTTCTCAGGCCCAGAGTTCGCACTACGCCTAGGAAACCAATGACCAAAGTGCATTCTCAAGTTCCCATGCCTCAGAAACAAATGCTTAGAATGGCTGAAGACTTTATTACTTTATTTAGGGGAAGCCAGACCCCCCCCCCCCCTCTAAAAGACAAAGAATTGATTTTCCTTCTGATTCTACAGACCATGCGTCCGATGACTCTGACCTCTCTGATTACCAGGACATACCATTATCTACTTATGAGGATTCAGATGGAGAGGATTCCATTCCCTCTGCCTCCCCTCCAGAGGACATTTATTTCAGTGAAACCTTGCACACCCTAAGAGAGCATTTCCGCTGGGAATGCCAGGACTACCCTCAGTCAAAACAGAGACTCGGAGAATTTTTAGACTTGCCTTAGCACAGGCGTCTAGCTCTATACCCCCTGTCCTGGATATTGTAGATGTCTTCATGGAATCTAGTCTTACCCCTGATACTTTACCTCCAGCTCATAGAAAGCCTGACAAGGTACTACAGAGTACCTGACTCTCTCAAGTTTCTCTTTAAAAATCCTACTGTGGATCCATTGACCATTTCCCAGGGACCTAAAGGTATTAAGGCTACTACAGCCAAAAACCCTACCCCTTCGGGCAGGGATTCTAGGGCTTAAAACAGATTGGGTAAGAAGGTATATACCTCTGCAACTCTTGCCTTCAGGGCTTTAAATTGCCAGTTTCACATGTTGAAGTACCAGCAGCATATTATGGAAGTAATTAAACAAAGAAAGTTGTTGATTCCTGATTGTGCAGAAAATAAAGATTTACAAGAGTTAATGCATTCTGCAAACCAAGTTGGTAAACATACTTTGCAGTGTGGTTTTGTGTCCTCAGAAGCATCTTACAGGGCTGCTGTCACTGGGTCTGTTCTGAGAAGGCATGCTTGGCTGAAGCAAATCTTGTCAGACCATGTCAAAGCAAAATTACTAGATGCTCTATTAAATCAAGTGTTTGGCACAAAAGCAGAAGTTCTTAAAAAGTTGGAGGAAAAAGCTAAATCTATGCAAACTGTTAAAGATTTTTTACAGGTGCAGCCACCTAGGTTCAGTAGGCATTGGCCTTAAAAAAAAAACTGGTCCTTTCCAGTCCCTCCCAGTCCTTTTCAGTCCAAACCCAGGGGCAGCAGACCACAAAGACTACAGTCTCAGGGTATACACAGATCTAAACAATGGAGTGCTCCCACCCCAAAAACAGGGAGTGGTAAGCCACGCTCTTATGGAAAAAGTTCACAATGACTTCTGCATCCTTCCCCAGCCATGCCCAAGTACTTGCACCCCTAGGAGGAAAACTCGCCCAACATGCAAAAAACTGGGAATACATTACCCAGGACCGTTGGGTCTTAAACATTGTATCCCAGGGATACAGATTCTACTTCCATTCACTGCCAACCCCAAGCGGATTGCCAGACCTTCCCCCAAATCAGTGGTCAAAGGCACAAAAGCAAGTACCTGTTCTTCGTGTTTCACTGTTGCAGTCATTACATTTGGGTAATCTGCTGGCAGGTTGCCCTCAGTCGGCCTGATTAACAAAGACTTGGGTCCTGCGTTGGTTGCTGTCCCTTCTTCCATGACGTCAGGTCATCAGGGGTATAAAACATGCAGCCGGCGGCATTACATTAGTCTTTCATGCCGCGTGGTGCCCGAAGCAGAAGCAGTTTGCAAGTGCCGGTCGGCCGACTCCTGAAATTTTCGTTTTTGAGTTTCAGACCCGGAGTCTTCAACTAAAAGCTAAGTACCTCATTGGAGAAACTTTTTCTTGCTCCTTACCGGTGTCAGTAAAAGTTAATAATTACATTACTTGTGGGAAGCAAATACCTCATAAGGATTTTCATTTGTACTGTATTCCTTGCCTAGGCCCTGACCGCAACATGCCTTGCTGTCGGTTTTGTGCTAAATTTAATCAATGCGCGGTTAAACGTCTGTATATTTTTGCTTATAAATATTTTGGCTCAAAATTTAATTAGCCAGAAATGTCGTCTGTTAGTAATCAGACTACCGGAATACCTAAAAAAATGCAAAGAAAAAGACAGAGACAGAACGTAGAGGTCCAAAACCGACGACGACGCTTCTCCTAAGCCAGTCACCGGTACTCAGTGAGGTGCTTTCGCAGCCCCTGATGCCCACTACTTCTGATTTGCAGGCCTCTACTGAGACCCATTCGGAGTCCGGTATGCCCCGAGATGCTTCAGTTATGGAACCCGCGGATGTCTCTACCTTAGATGGGTCCAGAGCCGCTGTGCAGGCACCGGCTTCTGTGGATGTTTTCAGGCCTACAGATTTGTATATTAGACCGACGCCATCTTCAAAACTAAGGCTGAAATCTAAGTCTATGTCTAAAAAACTGACGCCTGGGCCTCATGTGCAAGCCCCTATGCCTAAAAAACAAATGATCAAAATGGCTGAATATTTAATTACTGTGATCAGGTGTAGCCAAACCCCCTCCTTCCAAGAGGCCTAGGCAAGACATTGATTATGAATCTTCTGAACAGGATTCTATTTCTTCTGACTCTTCTAATGAACAGCATTTGTCTACTCCTACTTATGAGGATTCTGATGCAGAGGATTTCATTCCTTCTGCCTCTCCCCCTGAGGATTTTTCTTTTGGGGAAACTTTACATGCCTTAAGGGAACATTTCCACTGGGAAAGTCAGAATTTCACTGAATCTAAAAAGAGACTTAGGGATTTTCTTCTACTTCCTCAGCATAAGCCTTTGGCTAATACCTCCTGTTCTAGACATTGTTGATGATGTTTTTTTCAGAATCTAGTATGTGTCCTGATTCTCTGCCTCTGGCTCCTTGTAAGCCAGACAGATACTACAGGGTTCCTGACTCCCACAAATTCCTTTTCAAAAACCCTATTGCTGATCCTGAAACCATTTCTCAGGGTCCCGAGGGCATTAAGGCCTCTACTGCCAAAAATCCAACCCCTTCTGATACAGATTCCAGGGCGCTGGATAGATGGGGTAAGAAAGTTTACATGTCTGCAACCTTGGCAATCAGGGCTTTAAACTGTCAATTTCATATGCTTAAATATCAACAGCATATCATGGGACTACTTAAACAGAAAATGATGTTAATCTCCGACTGTGTGGAAAATAAAGAATTGCAGGATTTATTGCGTTCAGCTGAACAAGTTGGAAAACATACTTTGCAATGTGGTTTTGATTACCCAAATGTAATGACTGCAACAGTGAATGCACTTGAACATCTACTTTTGTTAAGTGTACACAACTGTACTTTTCTCTCCTCAGTATCAGGGCTATTCAGCCTGTTCCAACAGAGCAAAGGGGACAGGGTTTCTACTTCAGACTGTTTCTGGTGCTCAGAAAAGATAACTCTTGCCGCACTATCCTGGATCTGTCAATTCTCAACACCTTCCTGGTGGTACCAAAGTTCAAAATGCTTACACTCCAACAGCTGCAGTCTTATGTTCATAGGTTCATAGGTTCATACTAGGCTATCTGCCCTAGGGCATTTATAAACCTAGCCAGAGTGTGTTTGGCTTTTGCCACCCATTTTAAATTAATTTTGCTATGCCCTTTTTCGAGGTTAGTATACTGTGCCTCTGTCTAACAGTGACACAGAAGTGATGTTAGCCAAGGACTCCTGGCTGGTCACCCTAGACTTAAAAGAAGCTTATCTGCACATCCCCATAAGAGAATCTTGCAGGAAATGTTTACGTTTCAGGGCAGGCTCTATGCACGATCAGTTCTCTGCACTTCCCTTTGGCTTATCCACTGAGACCAGGGTATTCACCAAGTGCCTGGCTCCAGCCATTGCATACTGCAGGCAGAGAAACATTCAGATTTACCCATACTTGGACGACTGCTTGATTCAGGTGGACAGTCAGGAATTGCTACTTCAGCACCTGATATTTGTAAAGAGACTCCTGGGGGTATACCATCAACGGAAAGGAATCACATCTGGTACCCAGCCAAGAAATTATATTCCTGAGAGCAACCTTGAACACAACTTCCCAGATGGCATTCCTCACTCCAGAAAAGCAGGTTTATTTGACAAATTACTGGCCACCCAAACCCAGCTATCTGCAAGAAAAATACTGCAAGCCCTAGGGTTTATGGCCTCATGCATTCTCCTAATTCCGTATGCAAAACTGCATATGAGGAAACTTCAATGGTAGTTTAAAAGTCTCTGGAGTCAGCATTCTCAGGACCTGGAAACAGCGATTCCGACCATTCCTTGTCTAATTACAAAGTTCCTTTGGTGGGCAGAGGCCTGCAACCACAACAAGGGACTCCCTTTCACTCAACCCCCTGCCACCCAAACCCTGACAACAGACGCATGAGGCTATGCATGGGGGGCTAACATGGCAGGCAAATGCATTCAAGGCAAATGGAGCCTTGGACAAATGCACCTGCATATCAGTCAAAAAGAAATGTTGGCTGTACAGAATGCACTGACAGCCTTCAAATACCTTATCCGTCCAGGACAACTCTTGATGAAGACCGACAACACAGTCATGTGGTACATTAACAAGCGGGCGGGAACTCATTCCTACCCGCTTGGCAGGTTAGCCATGGCTCTGTGGAACACAGCCTTAAGCAACCAAGTGCACCTGCAAGCTGAATTCCTGCCAGGCAAACAAAATTCACTGGCAGACTTGAGCAGAAATCTGATGGACCCGCACGAGTGAAAACTGGAACCCAATTTATTCAAGCTTCTAATCCACAGGTGGGGGGACACACCAGAGGTGGACCTCTTTGCATCCCCCCAGAACCATTAATTTTGCAAATTTTGCACCAGAACTCCCCACAGCCAAGCATGGAAAGTGGATGCCCTATCCTTTACATGGGAAAACCTCTCAATCTATGTCTTTCCCCCTCTGCCCCTTCCTCTTGAAAGTACTACTCAAGATCAAACAGGACATGCCAAGGGCAATCGTTATTGCACCAGACTGGCCACGCCAGCACTAGTGTACACACTTTTATGCAGTCTGACAACAGAGCTACCCTGGCACCTGCATCAGACCCGCGCTCTGCTATCCCAGAAGGAGGGCCAGATTTTGCATTCTCAGCTGCAAACCCTGAACTTAGCAGCCTGGCTTTTTCCCTGAATATATCACCAGCAACCCTCAGCAAACGGGTGCTGGATGTCATCCTTAAGGCCAGGAGGCCTAGTACTAGAGAATACTACTCAGAAAAGTGGAAAGAGACTGTTTTTGGAGCCAGTCTCAGGGAAAGGGCACAGCCGTGCCCACTTTACCTCAAATCCTAGATTATCTAGCAGAGTTGCTCCACAGAGGCCTATCCTTCTCATCCATTAAGATTCGTGCCTCTGCCATCTCAGCTCATTACAGTACTGAGCCACCCCTCTTCTCTCACCCTCTGGTCAAACAGTTCCTGAAAGGAGCTAACAATTTAAGACCCCCTAGGAGAGCTCCCACTCCTGTCTGGGACCTTAACTTTGTACTAGAGAAGCTCACGCTTCCCCCTTTTAAACCTGCTGCTACAGCAAAGTTAAAATTTCTCTCTTGGAAAACAGCCTTACTTCTAGCCATCACTTCAGCAAGACTAGTGTCTTGAGTTACAGGCCCTTAAGGCTGTGGCACCCTTCATTATCTTCCATGTGGACAGGGTTTCCCTCAGGACTAACCCATCATTTTTATGCCCAAGGTGATATCCAATGTGGCTTTAAACCAATCCTTCCATTTACCAACATTTTTTCGTAATCCTCAGAATAAAGGGGAACAGATCCTGCACTCCTTGGATGTGCACAGACAGCTTAGGTTCTATCTTGACAGGACTAAACTGTTAAGAAAATCTGACCAGCTGCTAGTCAGCTTTGCTACAGGGGCAGAGGGCAAGGCCATTTGAAAACAAACTATCTCCAAATGGGATAGCACACTGCATCCATTTCTGCTACAAGCACCATGGAAAACCTACCCCACAGGGGATCAGAACCCATTCTACTGGGGCTACCTCAATCTCTACAGCATTTCTCAGGGGATCCCTATCAAGGACATCCTGGAAGCTGCAACCTGGAGTTCAGTACACACTTTCACCAAGCATTAACACTTGCCTATCTTTTCTAAATCCAGAGCTGGATTTGCTACTGCAGTCTTACAAGGCCTGCTAGCCAGCCCTAATACTTCTTGACTGCCTCCACCCTTCCTCAGCTTTGGGAGTCAACCCAAGTGTGATGACTGCAACAGTGAAACACAGAGAGCATAGTACAGTTGTGTACACTTACTATAAATGTGGACGAGTGTATTCACTGTTGTAGTCCTGGTTATCCTCCCTCCAGCCCCCTGACTTTTCTATACTTTCTACCTGTCCTCTTTTTTGGACATATCTTATGATGGTATTGGAGGTGTTCCACACCTTGTAATTGCTTCCTATTTTGGGGGCTCCTGACATCTGGAGCAAGAAAAACTGATGCAATGGCGTCTGCTGCATGTTTTATTCCCCCTGCCGACCAGACGTCATGGAAGAGGCGACAGCATCCGATGCAGAAATCCCAAGACTCTGGTATTTGGGCCGACTGAGGGCTACCTGCAGGCAGATAACCCAAGTATGATGACTGCAACAGCGAATACACTCAGACATCTACATTTTTGTAAGTGTACACAATTGTACTTTTCTTTGAGAACTGATCCTCCTTTTTATGCCTAAAGTGATATCTGAGTTTAAGCCAAACTTTTTCTCTCAGTTTTCTTATCTGAAGTTAAAATTGAGTAAGAAAGGGTAGTCAGTACCTTGAATGTCCACATGCAATTCAGGTTCTAATATGACATAACTAAATATTTCAGGTCTTTGGATCAATTTTTCATTTCTTGTGAAGGTAAGATGGGTAGTTTGTCAAAACAACATTTCTAAATGGTTGTTTAAGGCTATTATCTCTTATGCTCTCAACAAAAATCTGTTCCAGGAAAGGCGCTGGCTTAATTTATGGCTTTTTTGAAGGGGTTGGATTTTGGATATAATTCTAGAAGCAGCAACTTGGTCCTCTCTGCATATGTTATAAGGCATTGCAACCTCAATTCCTTTTCTAGGTGTTGATCAAGCTGTTAGGCGTGTTCTGCAGGGGTTCATGAAGTCTTTTTCCTTCCACCTGCCAAATGTAGTTAGCTATAGTAATGTACCCATATAGCTTAGGCTGCTACAGCAGTGATCAGTGTGATGAACTAGTACAGCTGTGCAAGTAAACTTGCTGTAACAGTAGATATTCAAATGATCACTGTTGAAATGGCCATTTCTTCCTTCCAGTCACCTTTGTTTTGCCTTAAAATAATTCCTAAAAGTACCAGGGTTTGCTATGTTTTTTTTTTTTTTTCTAAGGAGGTACCTTTATGTTCTGACCTGACCACTGAGGACATTGCACTGGGTGGTACAGCATTCTGTCATGTGTGTGAAGACTAGGTTAGGGATATTTATGCCCATAGTTGGTGTATCCAGTATCTGGACCAGTGTGTGTTAAAATCCAGGAATCTCGTGGCCTACATATTTTTGGTTGAGTAGTATTCACAGTTTGTATAGGGTTGGTAGTCACTTATGAATAAGGTGTTTGAATGGGGAGTGTTTCCAGTACATTTAAGTAAGAGCTATGCGTTTTCTGAGTCATAGAGGGGGATCTATAGCTTGCAAGTATATGGTGTAGGACTTTCCCTATGGTAATTTGGATGGTGAGGAGTTTGTACCGTTTGAAATGTCTTGAGCTGAGTTTGTACCGTTTGAAATGTCTTGAGCTGAGTTTGTACCGTTTGAAATGTCTTGAGCTGAGTTTGTACTGTTTGAAATGTCTTGAGCTGAGTTTGTACTGTTTGAAATGTCTTGAGCTGAGTTTATTTTTGATTACTGAGACCTTCCTGCCTTTTGATGTCCTGACTGAAATGACTTGCAAGTGTTCCTTTCACATGGGTTATGTTAGCTGTCATCTGTCCAGGATATGAAATCTTTAATACCTTCCCAGTATTGTACATCCAACATATGCCCTCAGCTTGCAAGCATAGGGTGGATGTACAGACACAATTCCTCTAGACTGTCGCTACTAGCCCAAACACATGTGGCACTTCTCTTGGACTAATCGTCATTCGGTCATTGATGCTATTGCCTGAATACTTGGATAAGTACCCCATTGGAGAACTTTCCTTTATTTCTTAACTAAAGTAAAACTCATACCAACACCAGGACCAGGAGATAAAAATACAATAAAAAACAAAAAATTCACTGGTTAGACAGCCAAAGTACTCTAATATAAACAGCATGCAACTCCAGAGTTTAGCGCTTTCGTCTTAACCAAACTTCATCAGAACTGTGAAAACCAAACTGAAAAGCAAATTAAAATAGTGAACTTACCCCCACCAGCATCAAACAATGAAAGACAAACATCAGTTAATGCCATAAAGGTGTGTATCTAAGGCTTACACAATAGAAGCTCTCCTTCTTAGTTCATTAATAACATAAACACTGTCATTAAGTCCTGGGAAGTTAGAAGCTTCAAGTTTCAGTTGCCAACACATTTCTCTGTGCAGAAGCCTATTTTCCCACTCACCACAGTAACTGGTATTAGATGTCAGCTAGGAGGTGCAGTAGGCAAATTCCACTAAAGACTTTTACCCCAGTGTCTCCTTTGCTTAGGAGCAGAACACTACTACAAAGCTTGTTGCATCTGCCAAGCCTTTGTACCCAAGACCTTACAGTCCCATTTGTCCTTTCTTTACATTTTCCTGGAGTCCTAATGTCTTCACTTGTGCGCTCCAAGATGGCAGATTTCACTTTCCCAGATGTACCTCCACCGCTTAAGAAAAAAATTAAAAGGACTAGAGTGACGTTAGCTTTTTCTTACTCCAACATATCTGCTGAAGTTTCAGAACCCACTGTACATCTGATTCCTCCTCAGATGCCCTCTACCAAGACCTTGTGGGCTACCTGGTATCCAAGCAAACCACTGAAAGCTGGATCTTTAAGGCATCTCATTTTGTTACTCTGTACATGGCAAGTACTTGTCTTCATGCCCTCAAGCTTACTGTGCCAGAGAAGTAGCAGCCTCTGGCGCTTTCTACTAAGGAGTGGATGCCAGGTCCATACTGGAGATTTCCTCCTGGTTATCAGTGCACACTTTTTCACTAAATACTAAAGGATAGATGCCTTTTCAAAGTCCAGAGCTGCCTTTATTTGGTTAGTTCTGTCTGGCCTCTTGGATGGTTTTACTGCCATTTAACCAGCGTACCTTTACTTTCCCTTTAGGTCTTGGAATCGCCCATATGTTACAAATACTGCAACAATGATTTCAGTCAGGACTTAGTGCAGTTAAGATGCAAGTTACCATAACAGTAAATGTCCTACTTATCACTACTGTAGTATTCCTTCCCTTCCCATCATCTTTCCTCTCTATACTTTTATTTTCTCCTCTCATATTTTTGTCCCTCATTTGTATCCTGTGGAAAGCACTCTAGAACCGAGGAGGGGACTTTCTTACCACTTATTGCTATGCCTCTCAGCTGACCAATTCTGTCTCTCCTGGATCTGCAGGTTGCTGGCTTAGGGATAGATTGAGGAGTTAATGTCTGTATGTCTGCCTATATATCCTTATGCTTGCGCGCTGAGGTAACAATGGATGTATGGAACTGGAAATGTAAAGCTTTGGTACGCTGTCCAGATGACAGCAGTAATATTCCCTATGTTAGGAATACTGCAGCAGTGATCAGTAGGACATCTCCTGTTGCATTACGTTTGTAAGCAACTATACTTTCCTTCCTCTGCAGTAAATGTCTAAATGTGTAGAAAGTGTTATAGCCTGCATTCCGGAATGCTGTCTGTCTAAACCCATGTCTTAGTGAGGGCACAGACATCCACATTCTCCAAGATGAGGAGAGCCTTGTGGGAAATGGATCATGTCCTTCTATATCACTGTTGCTGTACTCTTCACAGTAGTGCTTTTCTGCCAAGAATAGGCCAATGTTCAACCAGAATACCAAAGCCTTTAAGATCTTGCATGCGCCATACATCACATGTATGCTCCCTATACAGGCGTAGGGCATAAAGGCAACATGCAGATGTTCTTCATGTTTCACTGTTGCAGTCATCACACTTGGGTTATATCTGACTGCAGGTAGCCCTCAGTTGGCCTTAATACCAGAGTCTTAGTATTTCTGCTTCGGTTGCTGTCGCTTCTTCCATGGCGTCAGGTCATCAGGGGTATAAAACAGGCAGCCGATGCCATTACATCAGTCTTTCTTGCCGAGGAGGAGCCTGAAGCAGAAGCAGTTCGCAAGTGCCGGTCGCCACTGCCTGAAATCTTCATTTTCGAGTTTGTAATCCTGAAGTCTTCTAAAGCTAAGTACCCCGTTGGGTATCCTTTTTTCTTTCTCTAACCAATGTCAGAAAAAGTTAACAATTGTCTTGCCCGTGGAAAGCAAATACCTCACAGAGATTTTCATTCTTACTGCGTCACCTGTTTAGGCCCAGACAACGACGTCCCTCACTGTTGGTTTTGTGCCTTGTTTAAGCCCCGAACCATTTGTCGGGCTGTCTTTGTCACTAAATTCTTTCTCTCACGTTCTCCATATTCCGAAATGGCTTCGATAAGCCATCTGACTACCAATCTTCAGAAAAAATGTAAAGATCAAGACAGAGACTGCATAGGTCCAAAACTGCCAACAACGCTTCCGTTAAGCTAGTCACCAGTCCGCCAGTACTCAGTGAGGTGCCTTTGTAGCCACTGATGCCTGCTTCTATGGATTTGCAGGCCTCTGTTGAGACCCATTCGGAGTCAGGTAATACCCCAAGATGCTTCTTCAACTATGAAACCTGCGGATGTCTCTACCTTGGATGGGCCTGGAGCCGCTCTGCAGGCATCTGCATCTGGGGGTGTATTCCATCCTACTGATGTACGAATCAAACCGACGACTTCGTTTTTTAGCCAAAACTACTGAGTTTCTTAGGCCCAGAGTACGCACTACGCCTAGAAAATCAACGACCAAAGCGCATGCTCAAGCTCCCATGCCACAAAAACAAATGCTTAGAATGGCTGAAGACCTTATTACCCTAATTAGGGAATCCAGCCTTCCCCTGCTAAGAGACAAAGAATTGAGTTTCCTTCTGATTCTACGGAGTCCAGTGACTCTGACCCTTCTGATTATCAGGACATGCCCATATCAACCTATGAGGATTCATATGCAGAGGAGTCCATTCCCTATGCCTTCCCTCCAGAGGATTTTTCTTTTAATGAAACCTTGCATACTTAGAGAGCATTTCCACTGGACTGCTAAGACTACCCACAGTCCAAAAAGAGTCTCAGAGAATTTTTAGAGTTGCCTCAGCACAGGCCTGTAGCTATACCCCCTGCCCTGGATGTTGTAGATTTTTTTGGAATCCAATCTTACTCCAGATGCATTACCCCTGGCCCCTAGGAAACCTGACGGGTACTACAGAGTACCTGAGTCCCACAAATTTCTCTTAAAGAATCATACTGCAGATACAGAGACCATTTCCCAGGGACCTAAAGGTATTAAGGCTACTACAGCCAAAAATCCTACCCCTTCGGACAAGGATTCCAGCGCTTTAGACTGCTGGGGTATGAAAGTATATACCTCTGCAACTCTTGACATCAGGGCATTGAATTGCCAGTTTCACATGTTGAAGTACCAGCAACATATTATGGAACTAATTAAACAAAAAATGGTGTTATTTCCAGATGGTGCAGAAAATAAAGATTTACATAAGCCAATGCATTCTGCAAATCAAGTTAGTAAGCCTATTTTGCAGTGTGGCTTTGATGCCCTAGAAGCATCTTGCAGGGCTGCAGTCACTGGGTCTATACTGAGAAGGCATGCTTGGCTGAAGGAACAAACCTTGCCAGATCATGTTCTATCCAAATTACTAGACGCTCCTTTAACTAAGGACCGTTTCTTTGGCACCAAAGCAGAAGTTGTTCTTAAAAAGATGGAAGAAAAAGCTAAATCTATGCAAACTGTCAAAGAATTCTTACAAGTGCAACCACCTTGATTCAGTAGACATTGGCCTTCAAAAAGCTGGTCCTTTCCAGCCCCTTCCAAGCCTTCCCAGACCAGACCCAGGGGAAAAAGGCCACCCAGACTACAGTCTCAGGGTACCACAAACGAACCAACTTGTAACCGATTTCACAAAAAAAAATAATTTAAAACCAAATCAGAGGCTTGAATGAATTAATTAAATAATTGAATTAATTACTGATGTACTAGAAGGATATTTAAATGGAAATGTTGGTTTGTTCATTGTTCTGAAGAAGTCTTTATTGAAAGGACGAAACTTGGGTTAACCAGTGGACAGTGTTTTACATTATTTTATTCAATTTGTTTTACTTGGTTTGCTGCTGTTGACATTAAACACTTTTTGGATGTACATTCCTCCTCGCTTTCATACAGTCTCAGGGTATGCAAAGATCTAAACAGTGGACTGCCCCCACCTCAAAAACAGGGAGTGGTAAGCTGCCTCCTTCCCAGCCCTGCCCCATTACTTGTACCACTAGGAGGAAAACTTGCCCTTCATGCAAAAAACTGGGTGTCCATTGCTCAGGACCGATGGGTCCTAAACATTGTATCCAAGGGATACAAATACTACTTCCATTCACTGCCAACCCCAAGTGGGTTTCCAGATCTTCCTCCAAACCAGTGGGCATAGGCTCAGAAGCAAGTACTTTCCCTGCTCAATATCCGAGCTATTCAGCCTGTTCCAGTAGAACAAAAAGGGGTAAGGGTTTCTACTCCATACTTTTCCTGGTGCCCAGAAAAGAGGGCTCTCGGTGCCCAATCCTGGATCTTTCAGTTCTCAACACCTTTCTGGTGGTCCCAAAATTCAAGATGCTTACCCTGCAACGGCTTCTCCCTGTGCTATCCAAGGATGCCTGGTTAGTCACTCTAGACTTAAAAGAAGCTTATCTGCACATCCCCATAAGGGAGTCATGCAGGAAATGTCTACGTTTCAGGGCAGGTTCTATGCACTGTCAGTTCTCTGCACTTCCCTTTGGCTTATCTACTGCACCCAGGGTATTCGCAAAGTGCCTGGCTCCAGCCATTGCATACTGCATGCAAAGAAACATTCACATTTACCCATACTTGGACAACTGCCTGATTCAGGTGGACAGTCAGGAATTGCTACTTCAGTACCTGATATTTGTAGAGAGACACCTGGGGTATACCATCAACGAAAAGAAATCAAATCTGGTACCCAGCCAAGAAATTGTATTCCTGAGAGCAGCCTTGAACACAACTTTACAATTTACCCATACTTGTACGACTGCCTGATTCAGGCGGACAGTCAGGCATTGCTACTTCAGCACCTGGCATTTGTAAAAAAGCCTTCTCACTTCATTGGAGTTCACCATCAACGAAAGGAAATCACAACAGGTGCCCAGTAAAAAGATTGTATTCCTAGGAGCAAGCTTGGACACAACTTCCCAGGTGGCATGTCTCACTTCAGATAAACAGGTCCATCTGACAAACTACTACAAATGGCTACCAGAACCCAGCTATCTGCAAGAAAAATACTGCAAGCCCTAGGGTTCATGGCCTCCTGTATTCTGCTAATTCCATATGCAAGACTGCATATGAGGAAGCTTCAGTGGTACTTAAAAAGTCTTTGGTGCCAACATTCTCAGGCCTGGAAACAGTCATTCCTATCATACCTTGTCTAACGGCAGAGTTCCTTTGGTGGGCAGAAGTATGTAACCACAAGGGACTGCCTTTCACTTAACCCCTCACTGCCCAAACCCTGACAACAGATGCATCAAACTATGCATGGGGGGCTCACATGGCAAGCAAATGCATTCAGGGCCACTGGAGCCCAGGGCAGATTCGCCTGCACATCAATTAAAAAAACATGCTAGCTGTACAGAATGCTCTGACAGCCTTCAAATACCTAATCTTTCCAGGAGAACTGCTTATAAAAACAGACAACACCACAGTTGTGGTACATAAATAAGCAGGGGGAACCCATTCTTACCCATTCTGCAGGTTAGCCATGGCCCTGTGAAACACAGCCTTGAGCAACCAAGTGTATCTACAAGCCCAATTCCTGCCAGGCAAACAAAATTCACTGGCAGACAACTTGAGCAGAAATATCCTAGACCCACATGAGTGGAAATTGGAGCCCAACACCTTCAACCTTCTGATCCAGAGGTGGAGGACACCGGAGGTGGACCTCTTTGCCTCCCCCTAGAACCACCAGTTGAGCAAATTCTGCACCAGGAACCCTCAAAGCAGGGCCTGGAAGGTGGATGCCCTATCATTTCATTGGGAAAACCTCTCAATTTATGCCTTTCCCCCTTTGCCTCTCCTCTCAAAAGTACTACTCAAGAAAAAACAGGACAGACCAAGGGCAATTCTTATTGCCCCATACTGGCCACGGCAACACTGGTACCCACTCTTACGCAGCCTGATAACAGTGCCACCCTGGCACCTTCACCAGACTACCCTGCTGTCTCAGCAGGAAGGACAGATTTTGCATCCACAATTACAAACCCTAAACCTTGCAGCCTGGCTTATCCCTTGAATACCCCACCAGCAACCCTCAGCAAACAGGTGCTGGACGTCATTATTGAAGCCAGAGGGCCTAGTACTAGGAAATCCTATGCTGAAAAGTGGAAAGGATGTTGTTCTTCGAATCAGTCTCAAGGGATGGACGCAGCAGTGCCCTCCTTACCTCTAATCCTGGATTACGTAGCAGAGCTACTCCACAGAGGCCCATCCTTCTCCTCCATTAAGATTTATGCCTCTGCCATCTCAGCTCATTATAATACTGAGCCACCTCTATTTTCTCACCCTCTCATCAAACAGTTCCTGAGAGGGGCTAACATCTTAAGGACCCCTAGGAGAGCACCCACCTCTGCCTGGGACCTTAACTTTGTACTGGAAAAGCTCTCACTTCCCCCTTTTGAACCTGCTGCCTCAGCAGAGTTAAAATTCCTCTCTTGGAAAACAGCCTTGCTTTTAGCCATAACCTCAGCAAGACTAGGGTCTGCGTTACAGGCACTAATGGCTGTGGAACCCTTCATTATTTTCCATGCTGACAGGGCTTCCCTCAGGACTAACCCGTCCTTTATGTCTAAGGTTGTGTTCAGTGTGACTCTAACCCAATCCATCCATTTGCTAACCCTCAGAATAAAGGGGAAATGATCCTGCACTCCTTGGAGGTGCACAGACAGCTCAGGTTCTACCTTGACAGGACTAAACCTTTCAGAAAATCTGACCAGCTGCTAGTCAGCTTTGCTACAGTGGCAAAGGGTAAGGCCATTTCAAAACTATTTCCAAATGGATAGCACACTGCATCCATTTCTGCTACAAGCACCATGGAAAATCTACCTCACAGGGGATCAGACCACATTCCACTAGAGCTGCTTCCACCTCTACAGCATTTCTCAGGGGAATTCCTACCAGGGACATTCTGGAAGCTGCAACCTGGCGTTCTGTACACACCTTCACCAAGCATTACCACGTGCCTATGTTTTCTAAATCCAGGGCTGGATTTGCTACAGCAGTCTTCCAAGGCCTACTAGCCAGCCCTAAGAAGTCTTGACTGCCTCCACCCTTCCTCAGCTTTGGGAATCAACCCAAGCACAGTTGTGTACACTTACCGTAAATGTAGATGTTCGAGTGTATTCACTGTTGCAGTCGTGGTTTCCCTCCTTCCAGCCCCCTGGCTTTCTCTGTCTGTCTACCTCCCCTCTCTATGATCATTCCTAATGGCATTGGTATTTACTTTTTACTGGTGGTGTTCCCCATCATATACTAGCTCCCTGTTTGGGGGCTTCTGACATTTGGGGCAAGAAAAACTGATGTAATGGCGTCGGCTGCCTGTTTTATACCCCTGACGTCATGGAAGAAGCGACAGCAACCGATGCAGAAATACTAACTCTGGTATTCGGGCCGACTTAGGGCTAGCTGCAGGCAGATAACCCAAGTGTGATGACTGCAACAGTGAATACATTCTAACATCTACATTTATGGTAAGTGTACACAACTGTACTTTTCACAGGAGGCAAAAAAACCTGCAGCCAGAAAGTCTTGTATGTCTAAATGGAAGAGATTTTCTGTCTAATGTCATACTTGTAACTAGGATCCCTTTACTGTGTGTGGGTATGGGGGTGTTGGGTGTGTGTGGGGGTGTCATTCTAATTGTCTCCTGTTTGTGCGAGTTATTACAGTCTGGCTTGGCCTGTTCTTCTGTACAGGCCCATTTTTCAGCTGTTTTGGCCTGTGCGTGCTTGAATTCTCCTTTGGCTTCTATCTTTGAGGTCAAACAATTTCTTACAGTCGTCCTGCGTCTTAGGCCCCCAAGGAAGCCTATTCCTCTTCCTTGAGACCTTGATTTTGTTTCAGAAAAATTGGCCCAGGCTCCTTTTGAGCCTGCACGTTCAGCTTCACTGTTTTATTGTACCTGGAAGACTGTCTTATTGAGTGATCGTTTGCTATGAGGGTTTCTGAGCTTCAGGCCCTTATGGCCATCCCTCCTTTTTTATTTTTTTCATGGGACATGTCTCTCTAATAATTCTCCTTTTATGCCCATGGTGGTCAATAAGTTACCTTTGAATCAGCCAAACTCCTTCCCTTTTTTTCCACCACAGTCTGCTAGTGAGAAGGTCCTACATACTTTGGATTTGCACCGACTGCCCAGGTATTATTTGGGTAAAAGTAAGGCCATTTGTAAGTCTGACCAGCTTTTTGTTTTTCATTCCAGAACATTGGGTTTGGCTGTTTGTAAGCAAACCATCTCCTCCTAATTGTCTTAAGGTCATTTCTTTTTGTTCTTATTGTGGCAAATGTCTGTTTACTTCCATTAGCGCTCATTCTAGTAGGGCTTTTGCTTCTTCTGGTGCTTTCTTCAAGGGGTTGGACACCACTTCCATTCTTGGAAGCTGCTACTTGGTCTTCAGTGCATACCTTTGCTCAGCATTATAAATTGGATGTGGTTTCTAGTGCCAGAGCTGGTTTTGCTTGAGACATTCTGCATGAGTTTGCCGAGGGATCTTCCAGCTTTCCACCTCAGTCCTTTTCTTTAGCTTTTGTACTCTCCCCAAGGTGAAGAATACTGCAGTAGTGATTATAGAAGGACATGGTACAGTTGTGTAAAATCTTACCATAACGGTAGATGTCCTTCTCTTCACTGTTGCAGTATTTATTTCCTCCCCCCAACCCCATTTTTCTATTGGATTTTGTTTTGGTTCCAGGGGTTCTGAGGGTCTTCCTTTTCCCATCTGCTTTTTATCCTTCTGTATGTGCTTGACCTTTTTTGTCTTAATCAGAACCCTCCTCTGAAGCAGTTAATTTCTGAGTGACTGCATCCGTATGTCATCTGTATGCCCTGCATCCTGTATGGGGAGCATATGCGAGACATATGGCGCATGCAGGATCTAAAGCTTTGGTGTACTGGCCTGATGTTGGGCTGTCCTTGGCAGGAAATCCCTACTGTGAAGAATACTGCAACAGTGAAGAGAATATCATCTACTGTTATGGTAAGAGTTTACACAAACTGCCCTTTCTTGTTTAGACTCCTGACATTGAGCACCTTCAGAATTTCCTGGTTCAGATCAGCTATCTGAATGTTTGTGGTTAACGGTGCTTTAGACAGCATGTGGGGTGTAGAAAAGGTTTTATACAATATTTGAGAGGCCAATTAATTAATTAAGCTAATTAAATCAGTTCTTTACTGTTCACATTATGGCATCATCCTTGGAGAAGGTAGACTATACTGTTCATTCATTCCTTGGACACTTGCAGTAAGTTCCATCATGCCTCTCCATTATAGTCCAGGGAGGTACGTCTGAAGTCATTTGCATCTGTTTGCAGTATGATTGTCATACTACTAGGTGTGTGTGTGAGCCTGACCTGGCGGATCCTGGTCCTGATTGGCAATTTACTGTGACATTCTGTTTACTTAGCCTGGTAAGTGAGGTGTCTGTCTCACACAATGGAGTCTTCCATGACCGAAATATTGGGTTGTGTGGTGGTGTGCCATATGGGTTTAAATGTTAAGGCACCATGAGATGTGGCTGTATATGTCATAATGGGTGGTCTTTTTGGTAGAGTGCTTTTGAGGTTGCTGAGGCTATTAATTTGAGAGAGCAGCATCTGGTAGGGGTTTGTGGCTTAGGAAGATTACATGATAAGTTGACAGCATAAGTTGGCCTGTGTCTCTGGTCTGTATTGTGTGTGTGTTTCTGATGGCCTCTTTGGTGTTAAGTGGTTGTATGCAAGAGTCTTGCCTCCAGTTATATTGTGTAACTACATCTCACATACTGCATAATTTTTAAAAAATGAGCCATTTCCTGATAAACGAGACAACTGCTATATTCCTCTGAACACCTATATCCAGCAAGCTGGCTGTAGATATAGTAAAAAAGTGGATATCCATCGTTACAGATCCTTATTACGTGATCTACTTGGGAATATGGTAAATGAAGGGTTTACAGCTGGCTAGCTCACTTGCTGTAAGAGTACAGACTACAATCAAGACTGTCTAAGACTAAACTTGTGGGTTGTGCTAATCAATGCTGGTTGCTCTTTAAGTACTGAGGAAATTTAAGGGGTAGTTTTTATATGGAAAAATTAAATACTACGTGCCTGCTTCTATCCAGGTTCTGCTAACCACTACTGCTGTACGATGACAGTGTACAGGCACAGATAGTCTCAAAATTAATTAGCACTGTGGCCAAACAGAAATGTACAGTTTTGGGTTTCAAACAGTGATTCGTAGCTTAGAATTTATCTCAATATACAAATGCTGAAAGGTTACCCAGAGTGCAGTAAAGACTGTTGTAATGGCGTCGGCTGCATGTTTTATATCCCTGACATCATGGAAGAAGCGACAGCATCAGACACAGAAATCCCAAGACTCTCGTTTTCAGGCTGACTGAGGGCTACCTGCAGGCAGATAACCCAAATGTGATGACTGCAACAGTTAATACACTCGAAAATCTACATTTATGGTAAATGGACACAACTGTACTTTCTGGATAGATCTGGATTCAGTACATCTATGAAATGTAGTTGTAGAAGCATCAGCAGTAAAATGCAGTTTAAAGTGAAAACTCTGTAAAACATGCACAAAAATTACAACGGCTAGTATATTTTGGCATTGTGCAGTTCAGCACTGTGAAGTACTTATAGTAATAGATGGTTTAGGATTCAGCAGAAAGCCTCAGCAATCAGTGGCGTGGTTGCCAGATATGTGGAAGACACTACTTGTGATTGCTGAAAGAAAATTTGAGCTGCATGCTTTTGTGGTGGGTGAACCATAGCCAAGTCTTCCATAGAGAGAGTGTCGCACTAAAAACAAATCCCTCATTTATGCCCCAAGTCGTTTGAGTGTGTTGAAGCAAGCCATCAATCTCCTAATTTTCTGTCCCATTCCTCAGAATGGGACAAGAGGATTCTGCATACTGTGGACCTACATATGCAGCTTGTGAAGCATCTTGACAGAACCAAGTCCTTTAGAAAATCAGACCAGCAGTTTATCTTTTATGAGACACAAAGGGCAACCAGCATCGAAACAGACTGTTTTGAGATGGTAGTCCTCTGCTATTTCCTTTTGTTTTTCCCATCGTGGTAAGTCTATTCCAGGCAATAATTTTAAAGCGCATTCTACTAGAGACCTAGCTTCAGTTATTGTGTACTGGAAAGGGGTCAGCTCTAGAAGCATGCTAGAGGCAGCAGCATATGGTGGTCTATGCAAATTTGTAGAAAGCATTACAAAGTTGGATTCCTTTTCCGTGGCCAGGACTGGCTTTGCTAGGACCATTTTCCAGGGACTTCTGGACCCTTATCCATCCTTCCTGCCAGGTTGGATAGGCTTTGGTTATCAGCCCATGTAGCCAAAGGATACTGCAGCAGTGAAAATGAACATTTTACACTTGTTAAAATTGCAGCTATCATAACAGTAGATGTTTGAATTCCTCACTGCTGCAGTAGCTGCACACACCCTCCATCCCCTCCTTTATGTATTTAAGTTTTGGTACTGTTGTATCTTTTAAAGGTTCGAGATAACTAAGCTCTTTCTCTCCTTATGGGAAAGATAAATAAGCTCTTTCTCTCCTTATGGGCAAGAAAGTCCTGAAATTGGCAACACACTGCTGATTTCCCTGCAAGAAGTAGCCAATCAGCAGTTAGTGTAGGTGTGGGAAGGGAGCCAGAGTTTTGTGAAGGTGGCCATTTGTTGTACCCTGGGCAAGTTACAACCCATATAACCAAAGTCTACTGCAGCAGTGAAGAATACAAACCTTTACTGTTATGTTAAGTGGAACTTACGTAACTGTTTGTTGTATGACTGCATTTGTCACATTGTGTCCTAAAGTGTACTCATATGCTGGTATTTTTCCTTCACCCCTTAGGAAGGGACTTCTGCAGTCGAAAATTTAAATGAAATGCAGTGCATGTGGTTCCAGACAGAATGTGCCTTAGCATATAAATCCATGGCCAGATTTGGTGATGCACTTAAGAAGTGCCATGAAATCGAACGGGTAGGTATGAAACTTTGTATATTCTCATTTTCCTGTCTGCTTGCCTACATAGTTATGATATACTTATTATGCTTCTAACACCCTTTTTCCGTCTGACTTATGTTGTAGTTAATGAGCATTGCAGTCATTTAACTCTGTAAGCCAGTGATTCTCTCAAATTCCATCTCTTAAAATCAGCGCAAAACTGTAGTCAGCTGTGTAGTTTGCATGTCTTTGTAAACTGGTCCTAATTTACAAGTCCACCAGCCAGTGTCTTCAAAGGATAGGGTTCAAGCTTTGTGTAGTATTTTAGATCACAGCCAGTAGACATCATTCTAAAAGCTTGGAGGCAGCATGTAGAGTGTATGTATATGTATGTATGTATGTATGTATGTATGTATATATATATATATATATATATATATATATATATATATATATATATATATATATATATGTATATATAATTTGATGTATGTATATAGATGTGTGTGCATGTAGATATGTTTGTGTAAGTGTGTAGATATGGGTCTAGG